>NC_050534.1:8263763-8305707 GCF_002922805.2 Oryzias melastigma
TTGTTCCTTTTTTTTTTAAATGTATGACTATTTTTGTAAAATTTTGACTCTGCATATAAATTATGACATTTTGCAAAAGTTTTGACTTTTTCTTTTAATTTTATGACCATTTTTGTCAAATTTTGACTTTGTTCCTATAATTTGACAGCTTTATTTTTGTAAAATTGTGACTTTTTCCTATAATTTTATGACTTTATTCTTGTAAATATAGCCTATTTCTCCTGATTTTAAGTAATTTTTCTCCGATATTTATCTCGTGTTTTCTTTGATGGTTTCCCTAATACTCTGTTGTAGTATCACCTCTGTTTCAATGAAAGTTTACATGTTTCTCTGTCTTAATTTAAAATGATCTGTTTTTATATTTTACTGTAAATTATATTTTATCTTTTTACGTATTTGGGTTTCTTGGGGATTTTCTTTCTAAAGTTTTTCTCACTTTGATACAGAACTGTCTTAAATGTTATCTTTCTGAGCAAAAAAAAGTAATCTTTGTATGCTGTAAATCTATTTAAAATAGTCTAAAATACACATGTTCCTTTGTTTTTTTCTGTACTTTGTTTATAATGTATTTCCTAGTTTCTGACACATCCAGTAGTTACAGTGCTGGACAGCCTAACGTGACTTTTTAATCACCATGGGAACAGCCAATCAAATCAACGAGAAGTCTGTCAATAAAGTTTTTGTTAAATTTTTGTGGTGTAAATTTCCACTTTTGTGTACTGTTACTTTTTACGTTTTGTCATTGTAATTGTTCTGTGAAAAATAAATCAACTTTCAATCGTTCCGTTTAGTATTTTGATCTTTCTCTGTGCAGTTATGCTTTATGACCACCGGGGGGAGCTCAAACACAAACAACAGAGCTCAAAAACCACTGAAAACAAACAAAAATCTACTTTGGTTTAAAATGGTTTCAAAATCAAAACTCAAACACAATCATATAAAGTTTAATATTTTATTTAAGCACACCATGTGAAATCAACACAAACGGCAACAGTGCACCAACAACCCAAACAAAGGCCTTATTTTCTTTACAAGAAAACAAATGTTATAAAGGAATATAACAATTATACAACTTTTAGAATGCACCATCGATATACAGAATTAAATTACAATTTGTCTGCAAGTATAATACATTCATGCGTATACAAAGTACAAATAATAAACTTTGATATAGCTGCAAACTTTGTAATTTTGTCTTTAGTTTTCCTCGAGTTGAGGAAGATTAAAAAAAAAACAGAAAAGTGTAAGATGAGAGAAAAAAAAGTTTCTAATTTATGATTTGTTTTTGCAAACTTGACAAAAACAGTTCTTTAGTCCACTTTAAAGTAGTGCAAAGACTTTAGTTCTGGACAAAAATACAGTTTGATGAAAACAAGAAACACTGGGAAGAGGATAACACAAACAATGGTAAAACTACGGAGCCCTGGAAAGGACATTTCAAAAAATGATTCCCTCAAATGAATCATTTGGCAGCACAAAGCAGTACTTTATTAGCATTGGGATGTTTTAGTATCTTCAACAACTACAAATAATTTGTGTCCACAAATACTGATTTGTGCCTTTAAAAAGATACATTTGCTCATAAAATACTAATTTATATAAAAAATGCTAATTTTTCCCCTAAAAAATGCTAATACGTGTCCACAACTACTGATCTGTGTCTGCAAAATGCTAAATTTTCCCCCAAAAAAACAATTTTTGTGTACACAAAATGTTAATTTGTGGCCATGATGCTAAATTGTGGTCCAAAAATGCTAATTTGAGCTAATAAAGTGCTAATATGTGGCCACAAATATTTATTTAAGGGAACACATACTTTTTTATGTCATGCTCAGGGCTCCGTAGAAACAGACAAACAACGTTTGTGATTTTCAAAAGTCTAAACACAGCTAACACTCTGTTCCACAGAAGCAGAGGATGATGGGTAACAAAGACACAGGAAGACGTTAAAGAAGTCTGACATTTGTCCGGCTGGGAGGAGGAGGGAGGTATTTTCTCATGATAGGGGATTTTATTGAAGTTTTCACCTCCTTTTCCCGCCACTGCTGTTGTTCTGAAGTGAGTCGGCGTCTAACGGTTGGAGAGGGACCCCGAATTTTACCGACATCCTGAGCTGCACCGACTTTTTTTATTGTAGTTGAACTGAATCACTTTATGAGGTAGAAATGCTGGAAAAAGTCTGAGTTTAATTGACTCACAAATTAAAAGAATGAAAAGCTTAAAACTCCTCCTCTGAGGAGCCGCATGTGATCTCTGAAACAGTGAAGCGATTCAACAGCAGAGAAACGGATTGACTTAAGCCGCCTGGAGCTTAACGAACGCAGGAAGTAAAGAGGTCTTTTCAAAATAAAACAATAAAATTGAGGATAAAAAATGCTACATTGTCAAAAGCGCAAAAAAGATTTTTACACCTGGTCATGCAACAAAAAACAAAAAAAATACAAAATAAAAGCGGCGTATAGTACAGTTTATACACACTTCTCGGTTCTGTCTGCTACTTTTAAATGGCAATTCTGGAGTCAAAACTTCTATTAGAGGTGGAATTTAGGGGCTTTGTAATTTACCTCGTTTCACGCTTTTATTTTACTCTGTATTATTCTTTGACCTTCTATCTTTCAAAATAAAACAATAAATAAATCTCATCATTACTCCGAACTGAGCTTCACAGCCACACCACCTCAGTGGCTCCGCCTCCAAGGTCGACCTTTTAACCTGGAGGCGGTCGCCAGGTTTTGAACCCGAGTGCAGCTTTGACCTGCGGTTCAACTCAGGCCTTTGGAGCCCTGGGGTGAAACCGTAGCCGGAGTGCGGAGCGCGCGCCTGGCGTGGGCGGGTTGAGCCTCTGATGGCTTGTAGCAAGAGGGACGAAAAAATAATAATAATAAAAAACAGGCACTGAGGTCAATTTGAGAGGAAAATGAACCTCCGAGGATGGGAGTCTCTGGGATGTAGTTTGAGTGCATTCAGAGGGATTTCACAGTATAATCAAAGCTGAGTAAAACTGCAGATATACAGTATATATATATATTTATATAGAATTCTCCTCAGAAAATGTCTCTAGAGTTTGTACTTGATTCTACAGGAAGAAAGTAGCTTCATTGTGCTGAATGTTGGAGGCTTGTGGACGTTTCTGAATCCCAGGCATGTTGTGGACAGTCACTTACAGGCTGCTACATATGTACATGTGATCTCTGCGGAGGATCCACTCTGTGATCTTTGGCGTCTATTGCCGAGAGGACGCTTTGTTATGCAGAAGCTTCCTTTTCTTCACCTTAAAAAAATCTGGGAAAAAAAGACATTTTTAGTTTGGAAAATGGATTAAAAAGATCTTGAAAGGATCTGGATTCTCACCTGTGATGTTAGACTGTCTGCGCTTCCCTGAGAGCTTGATGTGAAAGCACCCCCTGGTGGTCACCTCCAGGTATTCGTCCCCAGACGAGCTGCTGGACCTCGGGGAGCCTTCTCCGGACGACGTCGACGCCCGCCGCGCGGCCTTCGCCGCCCTGGACGCGGGCCGCAGCGTGCAGCTGTGGTAAAACGACGGCACGTCCTGGCACCTGAGCCCCACCCACTCCACGCTGGAGCCATCCTCCCCGGGAGTGTCCCTCTGGAAGTCAAAGTTCCAGCGCTTGTTGGCCACCTCCACGTTCATGCAGAGCAGCCTCTGGAAGTCCTTCTGCAGCTGCTGGTGGTCCACGGGGCCGAAGAGGTTCCTCCGGGCCGGTCCCACCGCCAGTTTCAATGCCTCGATGCCGCCGAGGCGGGAGAGCTCAGAGTTGGACGCCATCGCTAGTCCGGTTGAAGCTGATGTAGAAGCCACGGCCATGTCCCTGTAGGGGGGTGGAGCTGACAGTTAGAGAGCAGAAGTTTCGTTCGCCTGGTGGACTTAAATGAGGCGTGATCTGGGTTTTACTGGAGCAGAGCGCACCTAAAACCATCCTCCACTCTCTAGGGAGCATTTACACTATCGATTACACATGCTGAGTAATTACTGCAGCAACAGGTACCTGGTCTAACACCACACATACAACTCTGATCCCCCACCTGCTCTGGCGCTGTTAAAGGTGGCAGGAAAAGGTGTTAAACGACAGCTTGTGGTGAGGAATGTTTTCCTGCATTCTCCATCTGTGGCGGCTAATTAGAGAAAAGCCAATAAATTCCTGAGCAGAGTTCTATCTCTGCTCACCCTCCTGGAGAGCAACGTTTAAAACACAGAGGCACAAATCTGCTAAAAAAAGAACCAGCAACAGCTCCCAAACCCAGCAAGGTTTTGTGGTTTTAAACCAGTTTGGGTTGAACATTTGCGGAATTAGCCGCGTTCAGATTAAAACCAGACTACATGTGGTGACCTGGATGTGGGCCACAGCCAGATGTGGTTCACTCGAAGCTTTCAGATTGGAGATAGAGTCCCAGTCCCAGAGTTTCACTTCATGGGACCTTTCACAACTTTAAGCAGTTTGAGTGACTATTTTCTGATGTACAGAGGCAGTAAGAGATGTTTCTAGTTTAAAATCAGTACAAAAATTTAGGATTTTTTAAAACCCACTCTGATAAAAACCGTTAAAATAATTAACAAAATTGATAAAAATTGTTTTTAGTGTTTTTGACATGTTTTTGTGCTCTTTTTCTGATGATGGAGGACATATAATAAGAAAATTAAGTTTAAAAATGCAATTTCTAAGCATTTCTTTATTCAAATTGTTGTGAATCAGGAGCAGATAAAAAATATATGTTTTTTTAACACTGCAGAAACTATGGCCAGTAAAAATATTTTTTCTATGCTAAAACAGCATAATCTTAATTAAAATACCACTGGGAACACCTTTAAAATGTATCAAATGAGCACTTATCAAAGAAAATCCTACTTTTATTGCTACTTTTTGCCATTGTTTCCTTTAAAATCCCTTCAAGGGACATTTGGGTCTCTTGCACAGACCCATTAGATACCAAACAGCTCCACATAATATAAATATCAGACTGAAGAGGCGGACATTTAGACATACTGAGCCGGTTAACACCTGCAGTCATAAATATGCAGCAGATAAAACATTTAAGTCACTTTTTTCTTTACTTTACAGCATTTAAACATTATCTTAATTATACTTTTTATTGTTTTTATATTATTAATATTGTTACTTTGATTTTTTTTGTGACAATTTCTCCCAGAAACTTTGCAAAAGTCTGTTGTTTATACATTAAAATTAGTTTTTGTTGTTTTTAGGTAGATTTTAGGACAAGTGAGGCTGCTTTAGGTCAGTTTCAACTTGAACTTATTTTCTTATAACTTCATAAAAAAAATGTAAAAACATCGGAAAAATTTAATAAAATTGAAATAAACTTTTTTTTCAATCCATCTCTTTTATTTCCCGTTTAAGTCGTGAATTTGCTCATTTGGCACGCTGACAATTGACCTTGTTCATTGTTAAGTGGTTTGTGTCAATAAAGCATTATTTAAAAAAAATGATCGGAGGGGCGAAATAAAATGGGCGTGGCCACGGTGCAAAAAAATTAAATAAATAAAAAAAAGTACCCTCCGAACGCAATAAAACAGCAACAACAAATTAAAAACGTGTCAAACTTTTTTACTAAACATTAATTTTGCTATTTCAATTAGAACAATAAAGTTATCCGCTCTACGGGGGGAAAAATAATAAAAGTCTTGCATAAAAACGGTCGGTGACGCAGTTGAATATTTTCAGGATGTAGGTCAATGAGATGCGGCTATGAAAAAAAATTATCCGCATATTTTTTGCGCTTTTTAAGGCACTTTTGTGCACTGACAGCAGCCGCACAACCACTAATATGAAATATTATTACGCGTTAGCTAAAGTTTTAGTGTTAGCTTAAAAAAAACAAAATGTACAAACACATTGCGTCGGTGTTTTTGACCCCAAAAAACCTGCGTCAGTTTTTCATACACCTTAAATAGACTTTAGCTAAAGTAAAATATACATTTAAGAATATTTTTAATTACAAGAAAAGTTTTTTTTTCTTTTCTTTTAAATTGGTAAACAAAAAAATAGCGACTTACCATCAGCGTTATAATTCCACAGAAGAGTTTGTCCCAGCTTCCACGCAGTCAGAGCGTCGCAACGTGAGAGTGACAGTCCCGTGAATGGATATAAACAGTTTCACGTTGAGAGGTTTTTAGCAGGCACTGCCCACGGGAGGGTCGAACTTGTCCCCCTTATCTGAGACGTGTTTGTTTTGGACTATGAAGACCGAGGAGGAGGAGGGAGAGAGGGAGGGGGGACGTCCTATGAGAGGAGCTGGTCACGTGGTTCCCATCAAAACAGTCATTGTTGGAACGCGCCCAGCAGTTTACAACAGCGTTATAAACTACACTAAAGTTACGTTTTTTTCCTCTTTTTGATGCAAAAAAACATAACAAAAGTGAATAAAAACTTATTTTTTGCTAATACTATTTTTGCAAATGTGTTATTTTAGTCTGCGTGTATTAAACAAAATCAACCTAAAAATGTTCTTACTTTGTCAAAATACAAATCCTACATCCACTAACTCAAATTAGCAGCTCGTTTTTCACTCCTGCTGCTCCGCTCTCCCCAAAATATCCAAAAGTAGGTCAAATATTTCAGCAGTGGCCGCCATTTCCCCTTCTCCCTCAATGTGACACACATTCTCGTGTTGTTACTTCCATCACGTTCAGGTCTGGCCCGGTGCCCACATCCTGCAGTCACGTTGAGCTGCAACGTGAGCGAGCTCAAACGGTGTTGATTCTCCTGCACTTTTACCACAGAGGGATGCATGCTGTAGAACTTCTGCTTTGTGGAAGGAGAACAGAAAAAATAGTCTCCAAGTTCGGCTACTGAAAGTAGAACTTGATTTGAAGGGTATAAACTGCTCACTGGCTAACTTATTGGCATGACCTATTGACCTAATTTCGAACCAAAATCTGACATTAAAAAAATATTCACAAAAACTATCAATAATGTTCATTTTAGTGCAAACACATTAGATTTATGTATTAAACATTAGTCTTAAATAACCTTTCAATGCTATTTAGGCCACTTTCCAGATTTAAAAACAGTTTTTAAAGTTGTTTCTTTCTTTATTTAACAGTTTTATTGTTTTTCAACTTTAGCTGTGCGCCAAATGTGCTAGTAAACAAGTTATTTTAGAGATTTTTGAGTTGCACAACTTTTTCCCCTCACCTTTAATTTAGTGCACCTTGAATTTTCTTTGCACCTTGAAACTTGATCCTCAAGAGTTGTTGTAACAATTTATATTCCCCATGGCAAAATCAATAAAGTTTATCTTATCACATCTTATTTAACCTTAAGGCTATGTGAACACGTGTGACCCATGTGATGTTTAAAATTGCATTTAACACGGGTTCTTCTTGAATGCACCTCTAGCCCACTGTGTTCACACTGGACAAGCAGGGAGGGGCTTCTTCTAACCGTACCAGGAATAGCAATATCGGAACTATCCAGCCGTACAGTTTTGAGCCAGGTGCCAGCTTGGACGAGGAAAACAAAGGCGTGCACAGATCTAGTTGTCTAGAAGAGGTTGCATGAATCTACAGACACATATGTGACACACATTCAAGAACATGCTAAACACGGGTTTATTCACGCACTTTTAGTCCAAGGTATTCATATTGCACAAGCAGAGAGGTTTTTTTTCCCCCCTTTTTCTACTGTTTACCGCATATTCACCAGCTGCATTTAAAAGAGACTTGGTGCCAAATGTCACAAATCTTGCGAATCTTACTCTGGACCTTTTCTTTCACAGCTTTATTCAGATATATGAAAGACTTAGTGACATATAATTCCTAAAACCGCAATTATTGAATTGTCCTCCGTAATCAAATTCACAGTTGGAATTTCCGTGAATCAAAAAGGATACCATCCATGCATCGCTACCGAATCCAAGTCCCTGATTGGTGAAAGATCAGTCTGGTTTAACTTGCAACACGCGTTTAGTGGTTGTGCGTTTTGTACGTAGAGCCTAAAAAAAGTCATGAATTGTACATAGGGCCCGAAATGGTCTTAAATTGTACGTAGAACCTAAAAAAGGTCCTAAAGTAAAAGTAAAACCTTTTAAAGGTCTTAAATCTTACGAAGAGGCCGAGAAAAGTCTCAAATGGTATGTAGAGCGTAAAAAAGGTTTTAAATTGTACATAGGACTTGAAAAAGGTTTTAAATTGTAAGTAGAACTAGAAAAAGGTCTTAAATTGTATATAGAGCCTGAAAAGGGTCTAAAATTTGACCTAGACCCCCAAAAAGTATTTAATTGTATGTAGAACCCAAAAAAGGTCTTGAATTGTATGTAGAACCCAAAAAAGGTCTTGAATTGTACATAGAGCCCCAAAAAGGTCTTAATATTGTACGTAGAGAGCAAAAAAAAACTAAAAAAATCTTACATTTTATTTAGATCCCAAAAAGGTCTTAAACTATACATAGAGCACAAAAAAAGTCCTACAGCTCTAAAAGGTCTAAAATTGTACATAGAGCCTAAAAAACGTCTTAATTTCTACAAAGAGCCTAAAAAAGGTCTTGAATTGTACATAGGGCTTGAAAAGGGTCTTAAATAGTAACTAGAACCTAAGAAAAGTCTTACATTGTATATAGAGCCAGAAAAAGGTCTATAACCTTATCGAGATCCCCAAAAAAGTCTTAAGTTGTATGTAGAACCCTAAAAAGGTCTTGAATTCTATGTAGAGCCCCAAATATGTCTTAATATTGTATGTAAAGAGCAAAAAAAATCTTTAATTTTATTTAGATCCCAATAAAGGTCTTAAATTGTACATAGGGCTTGAAAAATGTTTTAAATTGTGTGTAGAACTTAAGAAAGATCTTAAATTGTATATCTTGAGAAAGGTCTATAATCTTACCTAAACCCCCAAAGAAATCTTAAATTTTATGTAAAACCCGAAGAAGGTCTTGAATTGTACGCAGAGAGCAAAAAAAAAATCTTTTGGTTAATTTAGATCCCTAAAAAAGGTCTTAAATTGTACATAGAGCACAAAAACGGTCCTAAATTGCGTGTAGAGCCCCAAAAAGATCTTAACATGTATACAGAGCCCGAAAAAATTTCCTTAATTGTACACATAGCCCAAAAAACTTCCTAAATTGTACGTAGAGCTCAGAAAAGGTCTTTAAAATATGCGAAGCTACGCAACATTTTTCATCATGGACCCCAAAAACTGCATTTACATGCATTTACATTGCATGTTTGAAGAGGTTGCTGAACGTGTCTTTCTGATGGCGGTGTGAATATAGCTTGTATTTGTGAGTACTTTTCCTCACATGGTTCTTGGTTGTATTTCATTAAAACTATTTTTTTTAACTGAGCCTATTTTTCTTTACCTATTTTAAAGCCATTACTTACGTAATTATTATGAAATCTTTGCAGGTTCTCCCTTTTCAGATGAGAAACCGAATCTACTTTTGTTTTTCTATTGTTAGATTTTTTTTGTACCTAACAAAGACAGAGAGCTTCCCTCACACCCTTCATTTGAACTCCCTGAAAACATACACCCTTTACTCAAAAACATTACGTTTGTACGCCGAATATGCAGAGGCGACACCATTCAGAGGTATCACTGCTGCAGGTTAAAGTTGCTCACACAATGCCTCAGCAGACGGCGTGTCTGAAGAAGTTTACAATATCTGCTTAATCACATCAAAGCCAGTGAAAGTAGTGGAAAGTCTTGTTTCCAGGTGACAATGACACTAGCGGAGCAGTTGTGTTACAAAGGAGGAATGCTTTGTTATCCTGTCAGGCCTGATATCACATTAGCACGCCAAACCTGCTGTGGTTAGGAATGCAAATGTGACAGTTGTGTAATAACTTAAAGTTAAATAATTTGCATGGACAATGAAATATATTAATTTATTGTGAAATCTAAAAAGTAATTAAAAAAAACAGTGAAAATCAGCTAAAGAATATGGAATAAAACAAAAATTAGCCTCACACCTACATTGAAAAATCTGTTTTTTGAAGGTCTCTTGCTAGCTTAAGGGGTTTGCCATTTGTCATGTTTCAAAAATAACTTCACTCCATAACCCCATTGCTCAAGCTAGCTATTTCAAAACCACTCTAAATAATTTACTTTTTTAGCTCCAGCTAGCTCCAGTGAGATTACTGCAAACCGTAACACGGCTGCTGAAATGTTAAAATTTTCCCCAAACGAGAAGATTTTAAAAAACTAGTGGAACGTTTTAAAAATGTGTCCTATGTTAATAAGGTTGAGGCAACACCAAAAGCCCATACAATGTGGAAAAACACAACACGTGCCCAGTACAAGGAGTGAGGCTGCAGTACACAAGAGCAAAATAAATCTAGGAAGCCCATAAAACGCATGAAATTAAGAGTATTTTTGGATCTTTTAGAAAAAAGAGGAAAGCCTTAGTTTGCAGAAACCTTGAAAACTGAAGCTCATATGATCTGGCAACTCTCAATACTGCATGAGATATGATCTGGTGCTCCGAAAAGTTTGTTTATTCTAAAGGGCAACCTCATGATTTTCTTTCTGAGGCAGCTTTAAATGAAAAGGTAACCATCAACTTAATCTAAATTTAAGACAAAGTTCACATTTTGTGATTCCAAACTTTTTAAATCTCTGTGACTATACTATTTTCCTTGACAACTGTTCAAATGCATGTCAAAATGTATTACTATACTGGATTAATAGGCATATCATCAGAAAATGTGTTTCCATTGAGCATAACATTGTGCAAATTGGATTTCTAATAATGAAAATTGCTTAAGGGAAACACAACAATTTAGAAAAAACTTCATATTTACTGAAAACAGTTTTTGCATTTTGAGGACATAGTTTTGAGGTGTATCGAAATTGACATATTTTGTAAAAGCAGAAATGGAAACTTTCTCTTTTTCAAAGTAAAAGTGTCTCATGAGTATCAACTGGATACCAACTTAGCTGTGTTTATTCACATAATTTAATGGAAATGTATTTGCGAAATGGTTCTTTTTTCAACATTTCTAGAATCTCAATAAAGTTTTGCATGTATGTGTGATTGAAACAAAGATATTTTTGAAATCTTATCACATTTAAGGCGCACACACCTATAAGACTTTCTAGCTGCGCTCACAGTAAATCTAGAACTGTTTTTAATTCGCTACGCGTTAGTCATGTTAGCTGCATTAGCATATTCACAAAATCTATAACTCCCAACCTCATTTGCAGCACATTAAAAAACGGACTGATGTCGGACAACAGTCTGATGCAGCCAAAATAAATGTTAATTTGACTACGCTAACTCCCAGCCATGCTAGGCCCAGCCCCCAAGCCCCCCCAAAAAAAAAAAAACACAGTACGATACCGCTACACGTTAGCCGCATTAGCACATTCACAATTACATCTGACCTTGTTTGGAACTCTTGAAAACACACTAATACGCTAACTCTCCACCTTGTTCGTAACACGTAAAATAAAAACAGTCCGTCCCCGCTACACGTTAGCATATTCACATAGCATTAAACCTTGTTTGGAACTTGTAAAAAAACAGATTACTTAATCAAATTTTCTTCTCCTCGTCCATGAATCCTCCCTGAATAAGGAGCTCTGGATTTTAAGGATTTTAAGGATTTTCCTCATTTTAAAAAAAAAAAAACACCTTTAAGGTGGACTGTATAGTGCAGAAAATACATTTGTTTTACTTTAAATATTAGACTGAAAATGTTCTTAATTTTTAATTTTTTTGAATGACAGATGACCTTAGATTTGTCCCAACAACGTTCAGGCTAGTCGTCCTGTTCTGTTCGGCCCTTTTTAGGTAAGGTCAGTGAAGGACATCGGTACTCGCTTTGTCCGTCTGTTTATACTGTCAATGCTTTTGCTCCCATTGTTGTTCCTTTTGGAAAAAAACCAAGACTCTCCAGCATAAAGGAGAAAAATCACCATTGTCTGCAGTGAACTGTCTTGATATTCAGCAGCCAGTCAAAACATGGCCCCGTTGTTATTTAGACACTCCTGAGAAAAACCTCAATGATTCAAAATTTAGTGTGTTCTCATGACACTCAATAGTCAATTAGGGTTTTGTCCCCATCCCATTCATTTTGGTGGTCCGAGTGGGTATTAGACACTGTTGCATTTAAAAACAGGCCTCATCAGCATGACCCCTGTTTGTTTCCTCTACACTCTGACCCGTATTTACAGTCAACTTGTTGCTTCACAATAAAATCTTAATCCTCATGTTGTGTGTGTTTTGGTGCGCTCCAGCCCCCAACCGCTAATCCCGCACCGTGTGTTACATTTAGGGAATCCAGTCAATAATCCCATTGTTGTTCTCTGCACGGTCAGTCCCCTTTGAATACATTAGCACAATTGTAAACCGGTAGTCACACAGTACAATGTGACTTGGGTCAGAGGACTGTCATGGTGGATATTGTGCTTGTTAGAAACTCAAAGGATGCAACAGAGGAGCCTTTAAGCAGGGAAACGTTTAGCCTCGCACTGTAACAATAAAAGCATTGCTATTGCATTTAGTTTGCATAATTTACCATCCAGCATGTGACCGACTGCTGCAGTGCATAATGCAAACTTAGCTTTGAACATTTGAAAAAGTTGCACCAAAAGTGAAGTTAATTGTGGCTCTGAGTGAGAAAAGAAGACTCCGGAAACACGCTAAAAAAAAAAAAAAGCAGTGTTTATTAATTATGCATGCATGTTTCGGTTTGGTTTAAGGAAAGATCATTTCAGTTTGAACTTTTAAGGACGCCTTCAATGCTTCCTCTCTCACAATCTTAACAAAGGAAACCACTTAAACAGACTAAAAATGATCATCTTCAACACATTTAGCACCTAATCGTTTGTTTTTGTCAATCTGTTTGGTTTCATTCAGGATCAGACTTCATATTTACCAAAGATCAGAAACCACAATGCAAGCTTAAAAAAAAATAAAGAGAAGAGAAAAACATGTGCTGTACATGAGTTTCATCTCAGCAGGAAGTTTCTCTGCAGAGGGGGGAAGCTGTGATCGCGAAAAGGAGAACAAAAAAAAAAAAAAAGGAAAACAGAAGAGAGGAAGTTGTTGGTTAACAGGTGCATGGTGGGAGTTCACTCATCTTGCTCTTCAGCGTCAGAAGCAAACCCTGCAAAGAGCTTCACCGCGGATGACGACGTCGGGCAATTGTTTCCGAACATACCACAAGAAAACACCAAGCACCCAAATGATGAGATCCCGAGGAGAGACAGGTGGTGCAGGAAAATAAAAAGGAGGATGGTGCCATGTTGCGTTCAATGTGAGCAACACTGATGAACCTTCTAAACTGCCTCCAATCAAGAGATAGCATTTTCAAAAGTCATGCTAGAGTCACAACTTCCCACTTCAAGTCTGTTCAGGCTGACACGCAGGCAGGGGGTCACTCGAGTCAAAAAGACCCACCTAAAACGTACAACTAGTTTATATTAAAAAAGATTGAGCATGAATTGGTGAAAAGTAGCTTATCACTATGAATGAATTGCTTTGTTTATAAAATAAGACCCACATTCTGATTATTTTAAAGCATTGATCTATTTTAAAGTATTCCCAGTGGTCTTTAAACTAAGAATATGCTTTTCATCAAAATAAATAAAACTGTTTCTGCAGTGCGGCAGGAGTTCATCAGAAATTCACTTCTGCTCTGACTTGTGGGCAGGACTGTAGGTGTGGAATAAGCCCGCCCCCACTTCCCATCACCCATTTGTTTTACAGGCTCTCCTGCTAGCTTACAGCCCCTCAAACCCCCAACCTAACATTACCGGTGCAACAAAAACGGAGAGCAATATCAGAGTTAGTTTGCGGCTGAGCACTGCTAGCTGAGCAGCAAAGCTAGCGACTAAGCTGAATGGCGAAGCTAGCGGCTAGCAGTGAGGTGAAGCTAGCGACTAGCTGAGAGGCAAAGTTAGTGGCTAGCTAAGAGGCGAAGTTTGTCACTGAGCACTGCTACCTGAGTAGCAAAGCTAATGGCTAGCTGAGAGACAAAGTTTGTGGCTGAGCACTGTTAGCTGAACGACAAAGCTAGCAGATAGCAAAGAGGTGAAGCTAGCTCCTAGTTGAGAGGCAAAGTTTGTCATGGCTGAGCACTGTTAGCTGAGCGACAAAGCTAGCAGATAGCGAAGAGGTGAAGCTAGTGACTAACTGAGTGGTAAAGCTAGTGGCTAGCTAAGAGGTGTAGACAGTGGCTAGCTGAGCGGCAAAGCTAGTGGCTGAGAGAGTGTGTGTTTGTGTCCACCTGGGGAGCAGTTCTGACATTACAGACTCTTCCTGAAAGGGTCTGTTTGTGACATCAGCATGTGAGGACCCACGCGTTTTCATGGGTTGGTAGGGGCTGGTGCTCAGAGTGCAGGTTTTTAGAGGAATACTTAGAAATACGTGAATGGATCAAAATACTGCTTTCTGACTGTTTAGAGTGAGGAATTAACAATAATGCACTTAAAAGCTCAAAAAGTTGATTTTACATGGTATGAGCACTTGACAAATGTGCGTAGCTATGCGTAAATGGGAGACTTCTGAACATGGAACCCCAAACGCAAATTTACGCATGTTTACGTAGACATCTGTAGGTTGAACACACGTTACCGAAGGCAGTGTGAGTGTAGCTTCAGAATCGGGCGGAGCAGGGAGCCTGTGCCCCGCCCACTGTAACTGTGACATCACAAATGCAATCTTTTTTAATAAACCCATTTTTCCTTAAAAAAAATTATGTGCGAAATATCACAAACTACGTTGACCACAGAAAACATTTTAGATATTTTTCTGTAACACTGATGGGTTCTTACGAGTTAAACTATATACATATTTTTTGTCTGCATGTGGTTCCCAACAATATGAAATAAAGAAATGCAATTTTAAGCTTAAAATTCTCTCTGCGTATCAGAAAAGTACCACAAAATATAAAAAAAACCCACAATTTTTATTGGAGTGGGTCTTTAAGGAAGCACATATTTCACATTTACGTGAAAGCTGGTAAACATAAATGGTGGTAGACCTCAAGGATTCTGGTTGGGAAGTCCTGACTTTAGATAGTGTGCAAGAAAGATACGGAAAGTGTGTTGAAGAGTAAAAGATGGAGTCACCGGACGTGACAAATACAAAAAGGAAGTTCAAGGACGCAGTGAAGGAGAACATGAAGGGGGTTGGGTGACGGAGGAAGATGTGTACATGTTTTTTAAAGTTTGAGGTTTCCCTGCTTAAAATAGCTTATTGTTGTGTATTTCTGATGTTTCTCTTGACAAGTGGATCTCTGGGTTCGGAGAGATCACAGGTGGAGCAGCAGGAAGAAGGAACCTCGCTCTGATTTCAGCTGTGTGTGAGTAAAATCAGAGCAGCTCTCTGACGTTGGAAACTGTTGTTGGGGGCTGGAAGGTGGAGCAGAAACGAGTCGAGGACTTTGTGGCGGGAGACTGAGCCCTGTACAGTACGCCTCCTCTTGTTGCTGTGAGCGAGAACAGTGTGTGCCTTGGAGCGATAACATCGTGTTCTCTGAAATATTGTTTTTCCAGAGAGGGGTTGTGGGCGGGGGGAGTCGGAGGAGGGGCAGGAGGGAGAGAAAGGAGGAGGGGAGGGGGGCGGGTGTAAATTAATCCTTTGTTTTTGCCCCTACCTCTGTCTGAGAGCGACACTTGTTTTGCCCTGACGTTCAGAGGAGTTTTGAATTTTGGACGAACATAGCTGCAAGACAAAATGTAAAAAAGTGCAAAAACGGTTGCAGGTATAGTTGTTTTTCAAAATAAAGCGCCCTTAGTCAGGAGGGGGTGTCTGCTTCTTCTCCGTGCAGCTGAAGGTGAAGAGGTGACGCACCCCAGCTGATGTGTTCCTGCCCTTATCTGCATCTGGGCAACATCTGATTTCCATCAGTTTGTGTCGTCTTGAGCGTGACAATATGCCGGAAGAGTGTTCAGAACAACACTGCTGGTGTGTGGAAGTGGAAGGGAACGTATGGTGACTTTATGGAACCATTCCGCTCGACACCTGTTGCCGCTAGATTGTAAATCTACGAAGGAGTTAATCACTTGAAACTATGAAAAGCAGAATCCCTCAGAGGGATGTGGTTTAAGTATCTGGAGCCTTCAGGCTACTGCCAAGCGTACAGACAAGTCGGAGAAAGTGAAAGGAAATTTGAGGAGGATATGGCACGGGAGAGTGGAAAAGGAAAAAAAAAAAAAGCTTCTGACTCCAGAGAGGGGAGTCTGGATTTGGGTTTTCACTTTTTGGGGCCACATGGTTTTGACGGTAACTTGGCCAGCTGGTTCCATATTCTGTGCTTTTACTGACAGCTAAGAGCTGAGGGGTGGAGTGTGGACGGACATGACGATGAAAGAAAATAGAGAGAAAGGAGATGCAAAGAAAACAAATGTTGAATACGTTTTTTTATTATTTTAATTAAAATAACAGCGTTTAAGCTTGAGTTTTTGTTTAGATTACGGAGTATATTGGAGCTCCAATCTTTAATCCCAACACAAAAACAAATGTTAAATAACCTTAAAGGTTTAAATATGTGTTTAAAGCTTTTATTTTGTCTTTCTTGGTTGAATCTTCTTCCAGAAATGCAGATCAAATTGTAGATACGGTGAAGGCAATACATTGTTCGTACAACTTTAATAAATAATGCTCACTTTGATCATATTTTGATCTATTATAAAAGCGTTCCTAGTGTTATTTTTTTATTATGATTTTGCTATTTTTATCCAAAATTTTTAAAAGTTCATCACTTTCTATGACAGTTTCTGCAGAACGGCAGGTTTTTGTTAGAAATTCTACTCTGAGCTGCAAAAAGGACTGTTTGAGCGACCCCGCCCCCTTTCTTCTACCCGTTGCTGAGAGCTCTCTGTTTACACGAGCATCGTTGGAGCTATCCAGATGTCAGCTCAAATGAGAAAAACAAAGACGCACATGGATGTATTTGGCTACAAGTGGATGCATTGTACTGGGGGTGGAGCTGGGAGCTTGTAGCTCCGCCCAGCGTATTTTCTACATCACAAGTACAACTTTTTTTAAACAGCATTTTTTTGTTTCAATATATAAAATGTATATATATATAAATATATATATATCCAAAAAAGAGACAGTCAGAAACACAATTTTAAGTCTTAAAAACACCAAAAACACATTTTTTATTGTAGCGAGTCTTTGTCTGTAGCAGAGTTGCAGATTAGGACTTGAGCTTCTCATGCAGGAATCTGAGACTTGACCTGAACTTCAAAGATGTCATCAGCACCTCGACTCGACATTGAATTATGAAGTAGGATTTGTATTTTGACTTGTACAATTGACTAACAAATGTATATTTAACTGGTAGTTGTGACTAAATATGTGAGACTTGACTTGTGATTAGCCTTTTGAGAATCAACTTGGATTTTAAATACAAAGACTTGAGGCATGACTTGAACTCGTGACCAAGAATTTGACAATTGACTGGAATTTGAATATAATATCTTGATGGATGACTTGGAATTGTGGCTAAATACCTGTCTTGACTTGAAACTCGCAATTTGAGAGTCAACCTGAATTGAGAAATTAAAGAGACTTGAAACGTGACATTTTTAGACCTGACTTGGAACTCTAACTGACAACTTGAGCCTTGACTTGGATTTCTAAATTAGGATAATTGATCATTTACTTGGAATTGTCTCTACAAACTGAACTTAGACTTCAAACTAATGACTTGATTCTGGGTTTGGATTTAGAAACAATATCAATGATTAGAAAAAGATGAATGATTTGACATCCAAGTCAACTTTGAGTCGTGACTAGACACTTGACTTGGATTATTACATTAAGAGTTTAGAGTTGACTTGGATTTATGACTAGAGACTTGAGATTTGACTTGGATTATTGAATTATTCAATTTGACTTGGACTTGTGACTAGAGGCTCAAGACTTTACTTTGATTATTGAATTAAAAGATTCAATTTGACTTGGACTTGTAACTGGACAAGAAATTTGATTCAGATTAAAAAAATAAGAGTATTTTGGACTTGTGACCAACGACTTGAGACTTGGCTCATATTTAGAATATAATTTCTGAGCCCAGCCTTTAAGATTTAACTTGTATTTACAAATTGTAATTTGTGTGACTCCGTTTGTTGTTGTTTGACCCTCAACCCTTGGCGTTAGTGTTAGACTGCATGCAGCCCTGCAATACAAATTGGTGATCTGTCTGGGATGAACCCCGTCTTTGCCCTACAGTAGTAGGGACAGGCTCCAGCAACCCTGTGACCCCAAAAGCAATAAATCAGTTTTGACTCCAGAATAAAAATGTGAGCAAGTTTTATCTGTGGTAAATGTGCATTTAGTTGGGGTTTTTAAAAGAAGAAAGTGGAAACGAAGCAAAGCGATGTCATCAGATTCAGTTGTATTTTCTCATTTCCTTAAAATGTCCTTATAATTGAATACAATATCAATCGTCCAGGACTATTGCTTTTGTCGTATGCACCAATGTTCTTTAAAAGTGAAATCGAAAAATATTTCATCGATATTAAAAGTGAAACTTTCTCAGAACTGAATATAGCAATTACTATTGTGAAACTGAAAAGTTCTTGTTCTTTTATAACCAGCAATTGAAGTTGCGATGCAATAGATTGTGTTTCATAAACGTTTGTGTCAATATTTGCGCTGTAACAACTCAGCCGCATTGTGCAACATGTGTATTTGTTTGACCTGATGGGAGGGAGGAAAATCGCCTTTTCCTCCCAAAAGAATCCTTGTTAGTGCAGTTTGTTTTCTCCACAACACAAACAAACCCTTTTATGTGATGAAAACCAAAAACTATTTCTCTCACATTGGTATGCATGTAAGTATTTGACAAACTCACAGTTGAAATTTTCCACCAGAATGAGTCTCAAAGGCGTTTTTCTTTCCATTCAGTCATCTTACTGGTTTGTTGTAATAAACCAGATTTTTTTTTTTTTGCTAAAATCTCCACTGACTGTTTGCAGATTTTTGTCAGTAGTGTACTGTTCCTGCATTTTCTAACATATTTAAGCGTGAAATTTAACTTTTTTTTCAGCTGCAGCTGTTTGATCAAATGTCCGTGTGCTGATTTGGACGTAAAAGGTTTAAAAGTGCTTCTAAATTCTTACAGAAGTGTGTTCTAAAGCTTTAAAAATACTCAATTTGATGCTTTTATTTTATGTTTTGGTATCTCTACGTGTTAAATGGATATGATGACATCTATGCAAAAATATTGAATGAATTGGGGTAGAATTATAAAAGTTTTAAGCAATAAATCAAACTGTACTTGACTTTAGTTAATAATAACTATATTTACTAAATTTAATGTGGTCTCAGTGTGTATTGTATGCATTACTGCAAAGATTCTAATTTGTGATTAAGATTAATAACACTTCTATTTGCTTTATTTATTTTGTTCATTTTTCTTAGTTGCTTAATCAATGCAATTTTTTGTTCCTAAAAGGAGTTTGATATATTTTATATTGTTTACAAATAAAAATAAATAATAGAAAAAGAACAGATATAATCAAATTTCAAATTATTTTAAATCAAATCAAACCATATCAAGTCAAATCAAATATTTTTCTTAGGGAGATTTAATTATTTGGACAAGTTTTTTAAAGACTTTGGAAAAATATTCAGCTTAATTTTTTGATTTATTTCAAAAGCATTCCCAGAGCCCTTTAAATTATGATTATGGCCTTTTTGGCCAAAATCTTAAAAATTTGTGTCGTTTTCTAGAACATAATTTCTGCAGACTGGCAGTAGTTCATTATAAATTTGCCTCCATTTCCCATCATTCATCTGTTTCCGTGTTCTCCTGCTAGCTTACACAACCCCAACCTAATACTAGCAGTGCAACAAAAATGGTGAACAATTTTGGAGCAATCCAGCCGTTCCGTTTTGAGTCAGATTTCAGCTCGGATGAGGAAAACGAAGACGTTCATGAATCTAGTCGTCAGAATGAAGCAAATTGTAGCCAATTGTCGGTTCTACACCACAACTACAAGCTTTTCCAACTGCCTTTTTACTCTCCCCCTACTACAATTCAAACACTCAAATTTTCTTCAAATTTGAGAAAAATCCCACAGTAAAAACACATTTTTTATCAGTGGATCTCCAATTGAATCAAGTGTTGTGTGTGTTACAGTCATGTTTCAGATTCCACATAGCTGTGATCTGATCTGGCCGCTGCTGGCTGGGGCGTGTCCCCCCTCCACAAATGAAAAAACTACAGGTCCATATGCATCCTTATCTTTAGTGATTTTGTCATTTTTACCCTTAAATTCCTAAAAATGTTTACACGCAAGGCTGCAGTGGCAGTGAGCACAACCTCAAAGTATTCAAAGTAGAATGTTAGTTAATAAATGTGATTGTTTCTGATGTTGACACCAGGTTAGTGTGCACACATGTGATATGGATCTTGTGTAAATAAATTCTCTCTGCTGGTGTGATAGTGCAGCAGGGGGAGGGAGTGGAAACTTATCGCGCAGGATGCAACCGTGCAAGAACAACAAAAATATATCTGACGTGCACCTGTTAAAAAACTGTTCTAGACATAAAAGCTGGTTTGTCTGACATTTTAAACATGATTGTTTTGATGTAACTTTAGGTTTTGTCTCAAGGATGTTACAACTCTCACCCACAGATCTGAGTTCTTCCCTTTGATTAAAATGACTGTTTTTCATTTATGATGTTTCCCCTTCGTGAGATATGGTTAAACTAAAGCTCATTTATGGGTTTTTCATACATAAAATTGGTATTTTTGAATTATAAGAAATAATCTCTCAATTTATGATAAAAAAAATGGTTTTAAAGCTGTTAAAAATGAGCTAAATGTCATCTTTGAAGACTCCAGAGAGAACCTCGAGGTAAAATGTTGACTTATGGCTCCCCCTGCTGGTGACTTCTTCAAAAGCGTGAAATTCTGGTTGAATTTAATTGAGTTAAACACTGACTTTGATTGATTTAAAGTTCATTTATTTTAAAGAAGTTTGACTTTAGGTGTAGTGTATGAGTGACATCCTATGCCTAGTGGGAACCTTCTGAGCTTGTTTTTCTACTTTTTAAAAGTAACTTCCTGTTCTAAATAATGACAAATTTATTTAGTTAGAACATAATCAAGACAAAAAAAAAAAGTAAAGATGAAATTTAGACTAATAAAAATCCACTCTTATGCTTTAGTTTTGGGCTTTTTAAATTCTGGGGAACGGTTAGTGATTTTAAGTTAATTTAGTATTTATTTACATACGTTTATTTTCATTTTAGCAATGTATTACAGGTTATAATACCAATAGATTTATTTTTCTGATCTTTATAGTAACCACAGATAACTATAACCATATAATATATATATAGTATATAGTATAAACTTTGAATTTTGCTTTGCTGTAAAACAACCTAAAGATCCTTATAAACAAGTAAAACTGCAAAGCAATAAATTTACACGATGATTTTCCAAAAAACTGTGTAGACATACTAAAGTTAGTTAGTTAAAACTAAATATTTTAGCTAGTTATGAGCTGGAAAAAGAGGTACATAGTAGCAAAAATAGGTCAAAAACAACCTTAAAAATGTTATTTTAATGCAGAGAAACACAAAAAATGTTTAAAAAGAACATCACAATATACAAAAAGGCCACCAAGAAAGCATTTTTATCTGAAAGATAAGCCTTAAAACAATAAAATACACAAACAAGAACAGGTAAAATGTAATCACCACAAAGATAAAAAAAATAAAATAAAAGAGAACAAAGTTGATTAAATATGAGTTCAAATGAAATAAAGGGTAGAGTTCTTTCATACAATTAAACAATGTCATGCTAAATGTTCACTTAAAATTAATTGAATTTCTGAAGTTTTGTGAAAAGTTTTAACCATCTGATCCTTCTAAACTTTTAAAAATATATATTTTTATTTTTTTAAGTAAAATCTCTCTAAAGAAGCTGCTGTTTCCTCCCATATCTTATATAAAAATCCTCTTGGCAGCGTGAATCTTCATCCTCTGGCTTGACAACAACTGTCAGTTTGCCCTCAGGCTGTCATGAAAAACACATGACTTTGATTTTCTGTGCTGAGTGAGAGCAGCTGAATGCAGATGTCCATTGATTTACTGTCCTTAGACTGAGGCTGGGCGCTCCCTGCACCCTGTCTGTGGGCTCAAGATTTAAAATATATTACTGATAAATACAAATTTAATGGAATTATTATTGTAAACTTTTTTTAGGTTGTGTCACATTTCAAATACATGTTGGGACACGACTCTCTCTTAAGTGAAATAATAACACTCTCTTTTGCTTTAGCAGCACAACCACAGGAATGTTCTCAATTCTACCTTAAGGACAACATTAGGATTAAAAACTTAAAATAAAACAAGTTATAGATCTGTTTTCCACTAAAATCTGCATTTCCTCCAGGGTGTGACCACACCTCCACCTCTCTCTGTGCAAATATCCTGCTTTGGTTTTTACAGTTGCTGTTTCTGTATTTATCTTCGATGTTCTAAGCCAGTCCGTCCAGCCTGCTGGATGTTGATTTGTACGCCATGGCGGTGACATGTGGAATGTTTCATTAACTGGCCCCGGGGGCATCATGCTGCCTGTGCCTGTGCATCGTGCCGCTCTTCTTCTTTTTTTTTTCCACTCCTGCCTTCCCTCTTTCGCACACTCATTCTCTCTGTGGTGTTATTTGGAGTTTGTCCGTCTGTGGACAGACCAGCTGGATGGGTAAAGGAGGTGGACGCACGGTACTCCTCTCCTCTCCATGGCCTGCCGACCCGCCACTTCCTACTCTGTGGTGATCATCCCACTCAAGACCAGCCTCCACAGCCTGGACGCCCTCCGTTTCTACCTATGGGTGAGGGGGACGTTTGTGCATTTTGTTCTTCTTCTGTGGTTTCTGGAAGGCAAGTGGCATCAATAACCAAATATTTAGCATTTCCATCCCTGCAGTGCCTGTAAAAGTATATCTAAATTAGTTTTAGGAAGAAACAAACCTATACAATCTTTCATTTTCCTCATTTAAATATCTATTTTAAGATATTTTGTGCACATTAGTGTCATTTTTTGCTGGAAAAAGTTTATTTTTTAGTTAGGACAGGCTTTAAATGAGTCAAAAATAATAAACACATAAAAAGTTTATACTTTTTTAATTAAATATAACTATTATCAGAAATATTAAAACTTAGTAAAACAAAATATACAAAAAATCACCTAAATTTTGAATTAAATACATTTATTTAAATTATTTTAGTACTTTAATTGTATAATTAGAAATGAGTTTCTGTCATTTTATTGTGATATCAATGTTTTTATTCTTTTCCTCCAATATCACTGATTTGAAATCTATTATTTGAATAATTCTGATCTGGTTCGTGTGAAACAATGTCGATACGACCTTAGATGAACAACACAGTGTGACATATCACACCGTGTCATCACCTCATGAATCAGCCGCTCCTAAAACCACTTTGGTAACAACAGCTTGAAGTAAAGTCATATGAAGGAGTTTGTTCTTCCTCTTTCAGCTCTCTTGGCTTTAACTTGTTTCTTTATGTTTGGGTTTTTTAAAACAAATCGCTGCGGTTTTCCTCTGGGCGTCACACTTCCGTTTGGGTCAGAACAGGGACTGTTTCCACTGCCAGGTGGGAGGACCTGATAAGCTTTACTGAGCCAACAGCAGAACAGGTTTGACATCCGACTTCTGTGCAAATGAAGCCAAGAAAAATCAAATAAATAAAGAGAACTGGTTCTTTTATTTTGAATTTAGATTTGAAAAAGTAAATAAATTAATTGTCTGATTTTATAGGCTGGTTATATAGAAGTGAGTAGAACCCCGGCCCCACTTCCCCTCACCATTTCTGAGAGCTCTCTGTTGTTTACAAACTTACTCCCTAACTTATAGCCCTTAAAATCTCAAACAAAATGGCGATAAACATCGAAACTATCCAGCCGTACAGCTTTAGCCATCTCAGATGAGGAAAACGAAGACATTCATGAATCTATTTGTCTACAAGTGGATGTATCAGAATGGAGAGAAGCAAGGAGCTTGTGGCCCCGCCCACCGTTTTTTTCTACATCACAAATACAGTATTTGTCCAAATATCTGTTCCTGATTCACGACAATTTGAATAAATAATCCGAAATGTAAGTCTTAATAAATGACTAAATGAAAACTTTCTTTTTTGAGTCCTCCCACCTTCCAATCCAAAAACATTTCCCTCATTGTGGAAACACAAACAGTTTTCATTAAGCATTTTGAAGCTAAACTTAAGATCCAGACTAAACATATTTGGTGTTTAATGTTTGAGTCAGTGGTGTCGTGGTTTTGCGCTCTGGTTCAACGGACTGGAAAACTGTCCGGAGTATATTCCACCTTTGCCCAATAGTAGCAGGGATAGGCTCCAGCCACCATGTGAGCCCAAATGGGACTAAGTCATGGGTCTGCATCCTGTTTCTCTGGAGCCACATGCAGCTCTTTTACCCCTCCACAGTGGCTCTCTGGCCAAAGAAAAATCAAATTATTGTATTTTTTTAAAGTAAGGGTTGCTAACTTAGCATTGATTTAATTCACCAAAGTAAACCTAAGGTATAAGAAGAGAAAATGTCATTATTGTATTGTGTTGTTTAGGAATGCATTTGTTTTACTTGAGTGTCCCTAATTGGGACAGGAAGACTTTTATTTTGAAAGAAAGTCACATTAGTTTCTTTCTAAAGGAAACAATGACTTTACACTTTGAGAAAATCCGACCTTATCTTAATATTTATGTGTTTATGGGTGCCCCTAAGTAAATAATTTAAAAATGGATAGTGGATGTTTGAGTCAATAAAAGCGTGTTCCTTTTCAAAACCAATCCTTGGACTTATTCCAACATTTAAAATTTATTTTTTGGCTTTTTGGTTGCTGGAGCCTATCCCACCTGAGCAGGTCGCCAGTCTGTCACAGACTGTCACAGCTCATGGTCTATAGCTTATTCATTAAAATGTAACTAAAATGTATTTGGGCTCTCTCTGTTTCAGAGAAGATTTTCCATTTGGAAGTATAATTTTAGAGATAACAACAAAAATCGTCACTCCTCACAGCTACGAGTTGCTGATGTTTGGCTCAGATGGACATTAGCTTGTGGCTAAAATATGGTATATTTACATTTGATTTTAAATATTTGTTAAGGTGCAATTTGTCTTTCTTAAATAAACATTTATTAATTTATTTATTAGTTATTAATTCTGTGGAATAATGTGTGTGACTCCTCTAACTTCCAGGTTACACTGAAGAAACTTTGAGTTTATGGAAATTTGACAAATTTGTTCTGTTTTTTGAAGAATATCCCACCTTTCTGGTGTTTGAGACTCCTATTTTTGTCATTTAGAGTGAATAACACTGTAAAAATCTGTTGGATGTCCTTTAAAAATCCTCGTCATGATGATTATGCAGTTAGATTTATGTATCGATCCCACAACCACCGGAATAAAAATGTGTTTCTATACAATATCCGTTTTTTATTGGGCCTTTCATCTTCTCCATTTCTCGTTTCAGATTAGAAGGTTAAAGGATCTAGAAAAGGAGAAGGACGCTCTCTGGTCTGGTCTGGAGATCCTGGAGAAGGCGCGGCTCTGGTACCTGGACCAGCTCAAACAGAACAGGGCCCGGCAGAATCTGGAGTGCTGGAACGGGTCTGGTATGTCTCAAAGAGGTGAAGACGAGGTATGGACGCCGGCTGGAGCTTTCCTTTAACAAAAAGTAGCACACTTTGTGTGTATTTTGTTAAAAATATTTGAGTGTAAGTACTCTAATATAGACCATGAACGTGTAGTGTAGAGAGTACACTCACTGGATATTTCTTTAGACTATATTGGAACATTTTATGTTTATGATATAAAGAAAATATTTAAAAAGTAAATTTCAAGTGTACTGTCTCTCTTTTACTATTATTAAGTAAGTTTATATTACACTTAAATGAGCTGTTTTGTTTTGTCTGAATCATAAACAGGCCTAGCTATTTTTATTTCACTGTAACTATTGGTTTGCATATAAAATTTAGGGACAGGAGCTGAATAGATTTAAAAAAAAACTTTATTGTAAACATTGGGATCAGTACAAAAATATCAATATATATTGTACATTAATACAAGCATGGACCATAATGAAATAAAATAAAATAAAATAAAATAAAATAAAATAAAACAAAACAAAACAAAAAAGAAAAAAAAAAAAAAAAAATAATAAAATAAAATAAAATAAAATAAAATAAAATAAAATAAAATAATAAAATACCAGCGGTAGGAATAAATAAATAAAAGTATATAATGAGTGTGCGAGAGTAGATTTAATAAAACATTACAGATTTAACATTTTAAATCATATAATGTTGGGAATATATTTCGTGACATTTTACAGCTTTTTGGTTCAAAAAATATTAATCAATATTTTCTGAACTTCACCAGAAATGAAGAAAATTTTAAGATTTTGTAAGAAAATTTAGCTTTATTTAGGCTTTTGCCATGTTCTTGTATACAGAACATCAGCGAAACTTTAGGCCCACTTTTTGCATCAGTGACAACTATGTAATAATATTAATAATAAACAATAAACAAATTGTTATTACTCATTTCTTTTAATCAGAAAATATAATTATATGTCATTAATTATATGTAATTAAGGTTAATTTAAAAATTGCAGAAGGTTTTCGTGGTTGGACACAATGTGTTTCTCATCACATGCTTTATGATGGAACACAGCTACGGAGAGAAAATAGACTCATCTGATTTGTGCGTGTGTAATTCTTGATTTGTAACTCTTCATTTTTGTGCGTAACTTTGTGTTCTTGCAGTTGTGTATTCACATGTACAAAAATGACTGGGGCAAGCAGATAGTGCCAAGTCCTTCTCCACATTAGTCTCAAGCTGCTGTAAGTTTAAGTTGTGCGTGTGTAAATTGTATTTTTGTAATTTTTATACATGTAAATACACAATTTGAAGTACGCACAGTTACAGACAAAATGTAGACTATTGTATGAGTTGCAAATCAAGAGTCACGCAGACACAAATCAGATGAGACTATTTTCTCTCCATACACATCTGCTTCAGTGGAGATAAGTGGTGACTGGGTTGAAGCTTAAAGTAGAAATATCTTCTACATTTTGAGTCTGTCGTTCTCCAGGCTCGCTCCTGCCTCCTCCGGTCCCGCATCCAGCGGGCGAACGGACGCCTCGGCTCCGTCATGAGTGAACCCAACGTCATCAGCAACAGCAACCCCTCCATTCCTGAGGCAGTAGCAGACAGTGACCTCCGGTGGCGGAACACAGTATTAACCCAGGTTACAAAAGAAAAAGTTTTTCTTAAAACTTATATTTTTTCATTTTATTATAAAAACTTTTTCTCTCGATTTTGTTTGATTTCCAACATTTAATTAAATTCTTGTGTCTTTTTCTCTGACAGGAAGTGACGGATAAGAATCGGCAGATCTCCTTACTGGAGTTGGAAAAGGATACTCTGCTGGAAGAGCTGCAGGCCTGCTGACTTTCCACGCATACTCATGTGTGCTGCACTATATTTAATGTTTTGTAAATATCTATTTATATCAACTCAGTAAAAGGTGCACCATTAACTTATTTAAGTCTGTTGTTTGATCTTTACTAAATTTGCTCACACCTAGTACCCGGTGAAAATTAGTTTTGTATGTTATGTAAAAAGAAAGCTTTTCTTTTCTTTACAAATTCTACCTACGTGCACCAGCCTAAGTCTGCAACCTCATTTAAAGTTTCGTTGACCTTTGACCTCAGTAAGGAACTGTCTTCTTGAATCTTTAAAAAAAAAGTAGGGATCAGGTTTTTTTGGGCCCGATCCGATTCAGAGTCATTTGATTTTGTGGATTTGGCGATATCGATCTGATACTTTTGCAACACATTTAAAACATGAATAAATTAAATAAACATTTTTGTTGTCCCTTATTTATATTTCCTTAACCAAAGCTTAAATAGAACACTTATGTGAAGTAGCTTTAATAAACAAGTAAAAATAGAACAAATATAAACTAGGAAAAAAATATATATTTTCTTGTTATATAAGTGATAATAATGTGTGAAATTTTAGTGACTTTAGCTTTAATATCTTTGGAGCTATTGAATATTTTTAACCAAATGTGATTCCTGTCGTCATTTTAAATTCCTAAAAATGAATGATGACTTTGTTTTAGCATGAATTTGAGTGTTCATGACTAACTGATATCCTTATTAGTTTTCATGTATTCGTTTTTTTTTTGTTTGTTTGTTTTTTTAAGATTATGTGCTCCTTTTTTAAGTTCTTAAGACATCACATTTTCGGTATGCAGTAGTAGTTAATTTTCTTAACTTTTATTTCTCTGTCAGATAAATAAAACAGGCATATCAAAGGACAGCTCGGGTCCTAAGGAGTTAAATCACGGTACTAGCATGTAGCATTTAGCAGAGCTGTAGCAGTCTGTCTGTCGGTAGCACGAATAGCTTAGCTTTAAAAAGAAACAAAAACTCTGTCCTTTTTCTGTTGGAAAACCTTTAGAGGATGTTGCTTGTGTTAGTAAAAACCAACAGAGACACTAGTTGTCAGTTTAAAGCGTTTTAAAAAGAGTTATTGATCCCGGAGGTCTGAATCTGTGAACATGTAGCTAGCTTGACTGAATTGTTTACGTTAGTCTTCTGCTTGAGCTGCTGCTGTTTTCTGCTGCGTTTTCTTGGAATAACATTTTGTGATCTTTTCATGACATGCAGACTTCTAGTGGAGTATTTATCCGGAATAATAAGATTGAAATATGAAGTGCTGATCATAATAAGAATAAATGAAATATCCGATCCTGATCGGACAACAAAGTCCGATTTCAATCGAGTCATCAACCACGTGATCGGGCCCGATTTCCGATCACAGTTTGTAGATTTTGAATGACGTTAGCATGGCAAGCTAGCAAAAATAGCATTTTCTGTTGCTCGAATATTTTAATAGGATGAATATTGTGAAAATAAAACACATATATCCATATCTTAAGCTGAACAAAACAATATAACATACAATATGAAAATATTAGGAATGTGGGCGTGGTTAACTAAAAAATAAAACCCAGTTGCCAAGGAAGTCCAAAAATTTACTTTTGCCGATTCTTATAAAAAAAATACATTGATATAATCGTCACCATCAGGCGACTAATAAATAAAATGGTTTCTATGGGGATAAAACAAAAACATAAGTACCTGCACAATACTGCTTGCAACTTTAATTTTCAACTTTTTTTTGCATGTTTGTCTTTTTTTGTTGCAGTTTTTTAATCCAGATTTTTTTTCTGAAGTTAAACTTTTACAATTTTACATTTTTTTTCTGATATTGGTTTGAGCTTTAACAAGCAATTAGCTACTAAAAGAGGAAATTAAAACTTCAATTTTTGCACGAGTGAAAAGCTGCTGCTAGGAAAACAACTCAGAGTTGTGTTACACGTAACCTGCACCGTGCTTTTCAGCCAAAAAAAGTGTTTTGATGTCGACCTGCATCAGTGTTTGTCTGCAGGGTAGAATGGAACTACAGGGTTCTTCCCTTTCCGCCTGCATGAGGGCTTTTTGTCCGGACAAGCCGCTACAACCTCTCCCGGTGGTCCCTCACTGATCTTACTGTGACTGATAAACCTTATCTCAGGCCGTCATTGTGCGTGTTTGCAGGAATTTTCTCTCCTGCGCCCCACAAATGTGCACGCAAAAGAAAGGGAGCCTGAATAGTTGTGACACACAGAAAATGTGTCTTATTTTGTTGCACAGGGGCGTTGTCTGATCTGATTGACGTTCTTTCTTTCCTTATTTGACCAAAGATTGTGAATGGAGTAGCTTTATAAAGTTTAAAATATGTTCATTTTCTCAGTTGTCTTTTTTTTTTTTTACCAAAGTTGGGGAGTTTTTGCACCAGAAATCCCTCAGGAATATTTTGTTAATCTCTAAAAGAAAATTGGAAAATTAATTGAAACATTGCTTTGAATCCCTTATAAACTATGAATCAGAAGACGCACTTATTGATGGATTATTTTAGCTAAAATAAATGTTTTTAACCCTAAAACCACATTTGACACACACATTTCTGAGACCCTTATTTTATTACAATGATCCAAACTTTCCTCATACCCACTGTAAATCCTATAAGTTTCCACACTATGAGACGCACTGTCAGTGAATGGCCTATTTTCAACATTATGTCACATAAGGCACACCGAAATATAAGCTGAGGCACATTAAGTGAGACAAAAGAGTCAGAGATAAGTCTATCAGTCAGAATTGAGTTTACCTATAGAACACATTGGCGCATTTATAAAACTTCTAACTCCCAACCTTGTTTGAGCCACATTTAAAATAGACCAATACCACCAAAACAAACGTTATTGTGACTATGCTAACTCCTAGATGCAGCAAAAAACATAGTTTGACACTGCAACACATTAGCCACGTTAGCGAAGGCTACTTAAAATACCTGTGACTCTCAGCCTTGTTTGCAACACGTAAAAAAGTAGACAGATTTTCCTAAAAAACATACAGTACTGTGACTATGCTAAGACCCAACCTTTTTAGAATTGTAAAAAATCAGTCTTACACCACACTTTGTCAATGTTAGGATATTTACAATACCAGTAGCTTCCAACATTTTTGAAACAGGTAAAATACAGACTGATACCACTAAAACAAACGCTAATGTTTATGCTAACTCCAATCTTTACTGGAACATAAAAAACAGACTAATATCGCTAAAACATACGATAATGTCTACACTAACTCTCAACTTCATTAGTAACAGGTAAAAAAGCAGACTTATACCACTAAAACAAACGCTAACGTGTACTCTAACTCTCAGCTTTATTAGTAAGATGTTAAAAAAAACAGACTGAAACCGCTATAAAAAATGCTAATGTCTGCGCTAGCTCTCAACTTTATTAGTAACATGTTAAAAACAGACTGATACTTCTAAAACAAACATTAATTTCTATGCTAACTCTCAACATTATTAGTAACATTATTAAAACAGACTGATACCACTGGAACAAACGCTAATGTCTACCCTAACTCTCAACTTTATTAGTAACACGTTAAAAAACAGACTGATAAATTACTGTAACTTCGCAAGCTCCCAACCTAGTTAATAACATCTTGAAAAAAAAACTGTAATTGTTACTCCCAATCTTGTTTGCAACACATAAAATACAGACCAAAAAAAGGTTACTGTGACGATGCTGACTCCTACCTTTGTTAGTACCAACTGAAAAAAAACATAATCCGGCACCGCTAATCGATAGTGTATTCACTAGGACACCCAAACTTGTTTGGAACTTATAAAAAAAAAAAAAACACTGACATTTACAGAGCACTGTACCTTTCAAACTCACTTTGACATCAATAAACAAATCCAGAATTAATCCATATATCATGTGCTATGAATTATGAAACACACTGTAGTTTTTTTCTGTTTTTTTGTTTTTTGTTTTTATTTTTTTAATCAAGGTTTTTAAAGTTTGCATTTTAGTGTGGAAATTGGTCCTTGTTTTCTACCCTGTAGTTCATCATCATTCCACTAGGGGCAGAAGAAGGATGAAAATGGCTGCCTCCACGAAATCTCTAAAACACTTTTGGCGGACAAAATATTTTTGCCAATTTTTAAACCTTTATGTTGAAAATAACTCATTTATTGTTACTCATTTTTAATGACAACCTGCTGTACTGAAAGAACATAAAGTTTGTTGATCATTTATTCTTTATAATACTGTTTCACCATGTTAATGTGTGGATCAAATTTTAGACAGCGGGTAAATAAGGTAACTGAACATTCATGTCAAATTTTTTTGAATTAACTAGTTGTAGGCAAAAAAAATAATAAATTGCTCAACATATCACAATTGATAGTATCTTTATCTCTATAAAATAATGACAGTGCCACATTTTTTGTGGATCTAAAAACCATCTTATTTTTAAATGTATTTCTCGTGAATTCTTTGATTTAGTGGACTTTACAGGGTTAATATGCTTGCATTCATTTTAAAAATATAAAAGGAAAAATTTTAATCCAATAAATGGGTCCCATGCAAGCTTCAGATACAGATTTTTCAATGAAGTGAAGCAGTTCTTGCAAGAACTCTGCAGGAACCTGATTAGAATCAATCTCTGTGCATCAGGAAAGAAAAACACCCCATAATGGCTTTTTCATTTCGTCATGCTTTTTGTCGTTAGAGTGCCACTGAACCATCAAGCCCGGGGTACCAGCACTTGGCTAATTATTGGGTCTAATTCCCAAACATTAGTGGAGGGATTGTCATGCTCTCATGGCTGTCAAAGCCGCTCTTCCATTGTGAAACGGTTCGCTTCAGCTGCACCCTGCTGGTCTTTCCAAACTCGCTTTACTTTTTGCACAAACTTATTTTTTAGCTTGCGGTTGGAGTCGCATAGAGGTGTTGCAGCGCACGTCGGTCGGTGGAGGTGTTTGTTTCATCTTTATGGGGACTGAGGGCTCCCTGATGAAATGCATTCCTTTAACTGTTGGGAAAGAAAAACTTCCTGAAGGTGGAGATTCTTCAGGTGGTGTTTGAAGAGCACTTAGGTAACCTTCAGAAAAAGCAAACAAGAACAGAAAACATTTTGCAAGTACAATTTCTGCAGGTTTGTTTTATAGCTTTAGCCATGGTTTGCTCTAATTAAAGCTGATGTCAATGCAATCTTTTAGCATAAGATTCACAAGTTTTGCATTTAGACACTAATTTTGATTCATTCAAAGCGGAAATGTGTTGACAGATTGCTACTTAATGCAAGTTTTTGGATTATAGAAGAGACATCACAATGCAAAAATGGATTTAAACATTAAAAACTGATTTAGAAAATATGAATAAACATGCAAAATGATGACTTTGATAGACTGAAGAAAATTTAACAGCACATACATTAGAAATTGTCAATTTGTTTTGTTTTATTTATGTTAAAAAAATTGTTTTCACTCCAAATTTGGCATGTTTTTTCATGTATTGTTATTTTAATTTTAATGTGAAGCCAGGAAAAATAATTTTTGTGTAAATGATGAATTATAACAAGGTTAAATTCCAGTTTTTATTTCACCGTTAGTGTCTAAATGTCATAAAAACAATCGAAAAATAAATAAATGTGGTTGTTTTTAAAAGGAACTCCACTAAAGTTGATAGTAAACAATGTTACTTTAGCAAAAAAAAAAATGAGTTTTACTTGTTTTCTTTTATTGTTCTAATTAACAGGTTTTGTGCCATTGCTTTCAAAAGTAACTGTTTAAACTTTCAGGAGGTCAATGATTTTTAAAGTTATTTTTTTGTTTGTTTTTCAGGGACAAAATAAATTAATAGAAAAACATGGAAAAATATGTTTATCCAAAGAAAGAGTAAAAAATTACGGGTTCTGTTAAGAAAAACACAATTCTCATGATATATTAGAAACATAACGACACGAAAGTTTGTCCATACAGCATAAAACTCAACATGTTTGCCATTTTTAAACCATTTTTAATTTAAAAAATGCATGTATTTAGTTAAAGTTGTATTTTTACCTTTTGTTGATCTTTTTAATAACTATATTAGGACAGAGAATACATTTTTTAAGCCTCGCTGCTGTCGCTGAAGCTGGTTTTGGTTTCTCCATCACTGCTGCAGTCCGTCCCTCGCGGTGGCGCGCGCGCCTCTCCGCGCGGCATCTGCCTCGCGGAGGCGCTCAGCTCCAGCAGGCTCTGCAGACGCTTGATGTAGTCAATGGCCGCGCGCAGCGTCTCCACTTTACTGAGCCGTTTGTCCTCGAACTCCCGCGGCAGGTGCTCCCGGAGGCGCGCGTAACCCTCGTTCACGCAGCGCACCCGGTGGCGCTCGCGCTCGTTCCTCTTCTGGATGAACGCGGGCTCGAAGGAGTAATCGCACACGCCGAACGGGGCGCGGAAGGGCAGGTAGGAGAGGCGTCCGCAGGGCAGCCTCTGGCCGTGGATGGGGTCGAAGTAGGCCGCGTCCAGGTCGAAGAGGGAGAGCGCGTCCGTGTAGTGCGCGGAGCTGCTGTCGCCGTGAAGAGCCAGAGGAGCCACGAAGGGAATATGCTCCACGAACTTCTTACTATGAAAGGACATCTCTCTAAAAAATAATGAAAAAAATGCTCATAAAAGTTTCGATAAAAGTCCATCAAAAGAGCAATTTGTGTAATTTAGTCAGCTCACCCTGTTGGTCATCTCGTGGCATCCCCACGGTGCCAGATGAGAACTTTGCGCGTGATTGTTTTGGCTGTGGAGGCTGAGAAGCTAAATGGAGTGGGTGTATCTGGGGCGGAGATGCGGGCATCCCACTTTTATTACCAAGATATCAACACTTCCTTCCACCCGAGACTCTTATTTTGTTGATTATTAACTACATGGATTTTTACCGTCTTTATTGAACGTTATTTTCAATTTTTCTTTATTTTGACTACATTTTCTGTGTTTTGTTATTGATTGACAGTTAAAATTTGCTCCCTATATATATATTTACTTTTTATAGTATCCAAACTTCTTTCTTTCTCTAGTTTATCAGTTTGTTCTATATGCTTTTAAGTGTTTTAAGAGAGAATCAAACTCAATTTGACAGCTGACCTTTGACCTTTAAAGCTATATACATTTGATACAAGCCATAAAATATAAAATAAAATAATTCAATTAATATAGGAGACTTTATTTGTTTGTAATTATGCGTAATAATAATTTAAGTTAATGCAGCCATCTTGTCTGATGCGTCTTTTTTAAAATAAAGTTTTATGCTTTGTATTTGTAACATGTTTTCTGGATGCAGTATTACATTTTTTAAATATGTTTTCATTTTAGTAAACTATTATTTTGGCATTTTCATCTATTTTTTAAAGAAAACATGGTGGACAAATGAATCCAAAGTAAGCATAACATGGTGGAAGGCACTTTTTTTTGTTTCTCCCATTGATCAAAACTTTAGTTATTTCATAAGTACATGATGGAAAAAAACATTTTTCCAATCAAGGGATTCAGATGTTAAGGATAACATAATAATAATAATAATAGTAAAAATATATGGTATCCATTGTCACATTCAAGGTCAAGTTACAGATTAATTAGGAATAGTCTCTGAGACATACTTTGACTAAATAAATAAAAGGTCATGTTTTCATTTTAAGTGTTGTTCTCTCACATTGGACTGGATAAAGATAAATTTTACTGTCCTTGAAACCTTTAAGACACTATGAAGTTTCTTTTTTTTCATTTGATGGACCAAAATTCAAATAAAAATTGTAGTTTTCCCCCTGTGCAGTGTGTTTTTAATAGAACTCGTCCTTTTGCATCTTTATGTGTTCTCGAGACAAACAGTTGTTGGTCATTACAGAGCTAATCTATTCATAAAAAACACCATAAAGGCCAGAAACTTTGGTGTAGTGATGGTCACAGCCCTACATTTTGATAATTAAGGCACTTAAAAAACCTCTTCAAAATATTTTAAGAATTAAAAATTTGATGTCTACGTGGGACCTGGAAAAAATAGGTTGCTTTCATCTGGAAGTGTTTTTTACGGGACTACCAAAAAATCAATGAAGAAACTGCAACTTATTCAGAACTCAGGTTTTCACAAGGACCAAAAAAGTAGACCACATCAGATTAAAGTTCTGTTTCTGGTTTGAGTTTTAAATAGTTTAACACCAACATTCATCATTGACCTCTTGACCCAGTATGAGCCACTCAGGTTATCTGCATCTGGTCTTTATAACCAAACATAGAGAAGCTACATTCAGCTTCTATGCTCCACAGATCTGGAACAGACTTAGAAGGATCAGAAAGCAGTTTATTTAAATCCAGGTTAAAGATCTATCTGTTCTAAGCTGCATTTGATTAGTTTTTAGATTCACACCCACACTGTTACTTTAAGCATTCCTAAAATTCTGCTCTTTTTAACGTTGCTTAATGTTTTGTTTTCTTGATCACTAATTTCATATTTTTTAAACGTTTAATTTAATGTTTTGTGTGAAGCACTTTGAATTTTTTTTGTATACAAATTTTTTATTTAAAAATGTTTTTGCCTTGCTCTGTTCTAAAAAGGCATTTTTATTAAATACATGAATAAAGTTTCTTTGAAGAAAAAAAAATATTGTGGTTCATACAAAGAAACTACATGAAGCTTAGTGTTATTTTTTTTTGCATTTTTTTCCTCAAATTTCAGAGATTTTTTTGCTGTTCATCATAATATCCTAAGACTTCCACACTTGTTTTTTAATTCTATCTTTTTTTAATTTTATTTCATGTTGGGTTGAAGATATTGTCAAGTTTTTTTTTAAATATATTATAATAAAGGTTTACATGCACGTATACTACAAATTGTAAATTGTTTTGTGTCTTGAAATATGCCAGTTTAAAAAAAAAGAAAAGAAAAAGAAACCGGGAAAAATATTTGAAGACTTGGTTTAAGAGGAAAATAATCAGACCACAACAATACGGAAGCCGAGAACGGCCTAGTTTTCTCGTAATAAGGTGATACTAGGCGTCGTTATTACGATAAAACGGGGGAAATCCTCAAGGCCACATTTTGGCAAACACAATTGAGAATACATATATGTATATATTTTACGTTTGGACGATAAAACTGACCTCAGATCTGTTAAATGTGTTTTACGTATATGTGCGTCTGCGCATGTGCAGTAGGACAGTAGTTCTGTCATGGCTCCTTTCAGGAAGGTTTTGGCTAATGTTGCTGCCCTTTTACGGGAATTTGTCTCTCTTTCTACAACAAAGTCGTGTTTTTCTTCCTGTTTGGACAATATTATAGCCTCTCAACCCTAAGTAAACACGTTTTTGTTTTTCTTTTTTGCTGTGACGGTTTGTTTGTAGCGTCGAAGTTAGCAATGCTAGCATTAGCATGAAGCAAGCTTCTTGTTTGAAAAGGAGCTGCTCCAAACAAAATGATTATCAAATGTTTTGGTGGTGGTAACTGGACGCTACGGAAAGCTCCCTTGCCTTTGTGGTCGGTCCTATTTTTACACGTGGAATAATGTGAGGCAGCAGTTGCTGAATTCAGGTCAGACCTCTTTGTTTTTGTTGTGTTTTTGTGCAACAATCAACGTTTCCGCCTTAGAATCGATGCCTAGTTTTGACAGGAGGTTAATTTATGGCTGAAAAACAGGATGAACGACATGAATCTGAGTCCTGTGGGCATGGACCAGCTGAGTGTGCCCTCAGTGAGCGCAGGACACCTGGGTCTGCCTACCTCACCCACTCACAATGCTATTCCTACGCCAGGTATGTCACTACTTTCAATTAAAATGAAAATATATGTTTCAGTTTTAAACTATTTTGACAGCTTGGCTCATTCCTGACAAAATATGATCACAAAGAAAGTCAAATAAATAAATAATAATTCATATTATAATTTATTTATATCAAATTTATTTATATTTTTCTATTCTAATGACAACTGCTCAGTCTGTATAGAAATAAGTCATAAAAAATACACAGAAAAGCAATTTTAAGCTCAATTTTCTTTACCCATAATGAGAAAAATGTTACACGAACATCTCAAAAACACCAGAAACACAATTTCCATCAGAGTGGGTCTTTAAATAAGTGAAAAACCTTACACCTTTTGGCACAGCTCAGGTAAAAATACAGTCAACAACTCATTGACCCCTGTTGTTTTTTCATGTTTGTTGATTGTTTTGCTTCAGGCATGCCGGTGGCCATCCCAAGTTTGGGGCCTTCCCTCGCCTCCCTCCCCTCCGCTCTTTCGCTGATGCTCCCTATGGGTCCTCTGAGCGACAGGGGGGTGATGTGCGGCCTCCCGGAGAGGAATTACTCCCTGCCGCCGCCTCCATACCCACACCTGGAGAGCAGTTACTTTCGCCACATACTTCCAGGTGCAATTTCTGTTTTATAAATGAAGGAGAATGGAAAATGTTCTGTTAAAAAGCACAGACAGTTTCGTTACCTGTTATTTTTCCTATCAGGCATTCTGTCCTACCTCGCCGATCGCCCGCCTCCTCAATACATTCACCCTAGCAGCTTGAACATGGACGGGACTCTGTCGGTGTCCAGCAACAATCCCTCCGGGTTGGATCCCTACAGTGGTCCCGGAGGTCCTCTGGAGCAGGGCTTGGTGCCCATGGACTCAAGGCAGGTACCCGGACAGGCAGACCTCCACCAAACCGGCCCCCACGAGCTGGACTCTACGGGGTTATCAATGGAATCGCGAGTCAGCAGCCCCATATCTCCCGATCGGATGGGAGAGGAGCTGGCGTCCATGGATGGTGTCGGTGTGGTGGCGGTGTCTGACAGCCAGCAGCAGCTGGGAGGGGGACGGCAGCCCCAGCCTCACGAGGGCCTGACGGGGCTGGACTCGTCCGTCGGCGTGATGCCCCTCCACGGATCCGCCGTGCTGGAGCTCCCCGTGGTGATGGAGCCAGACCACATGGGCGGGAGGGTCGGCGGCTCTGCTGGCGGAGGACCAGGAGGACTCGGGGAGCAGCTCCACGCTAATGGGGAATTGAACTCGGGCGTTGTCAGCGTGGTGCTCACCAGCTCCATGACCAGCCAGAGCCAGCTGGAGCCGGTGTCTCTCCACGGACACTCGGGGATGGGTCTGGAGGCAGTGAACGTGTCCCCCATAACCGCAGAGGTCTCTCTGGGGCCAGAAACCAACCTGGTGCTGGTCAACTCCACCCTGCAGCTTGAAGACTCCACCCCCAACAAGGAGAACATGGCCCCCACATACAACGTCTGTGAGTTTGTGGTGAAATTCTACTTTTTCTAAGCTGTTTGAATGGCTTGGGTTGTTTAACAGATGTTGAAGGTCATCTGATGTATAAAGCATAGTCTGTTCTACCTTCAAATGTAGCCATTTATTTGACAAAAAACAGGAGGAAACAAAACAAGGAAGTTACATATTTTCTTTGCATTTCCTTTATGGAAAATAACTTAATTCAAATCTAAAGAAAAGACAACGAGAAAATCTACCATTATGAATTGATTTAGTGAGAAATAGGGGGAAATCTATTCGGCGATAAATGATGATATTTTGTTTGATGATCTAGGGCTGGGTGATAGAAAAGTTTCTATAGTGCCATGATCCCTCTTCTATCGTTTCTATCGTTTTTATTTGTTATTTTTCATTACTGAGCTTTAGTGCAATATGTACTTTCCTTCTAAAAAATTTGAAGCTGTTGTGCACTTTACATTTTTTTTTTACATTTCTTATGATTCAGTTACATGTTACTTGAAAAAATAAAGCCAGAGAAAAGTAAGTAATTACATTATTGTCAATTTTTTTCAGAGAATAACTGAAAATATACTTTATTGTATATATTGTGATATACATTTTTTCCATATCGCCCAGCACTACTTGTGTCAATTTAAAATGTTGATTGACAATATTTTAATTAATTATTTATGAGCAACCTTCAGTCTTACTTTTCTTTTCCAACTAAACCCCCAACCACTAGTTGGCAGCACAGCACACACTGAACCAAAACAACAAGAACAAGATCTCATGAGAATCAGCTTGTGTTAAATGCCTGTCAGCTTTGCAGTTTTTGTTGTTAAAAGACATGTACTACTTAGTTTTTCCTTTTTTCTTTTTCACATAATCTTAAAAAAAGTAAAAAAATTGTTTTGATACAGTTTTAGGATATATGCCGATACGAATCGTGAGACACGTATTGGGGTAAGTATCGTTTCGCCAGACTCTTGTCAATACACTCCCCTAGTGAGAAGGTAAAGGCCCTTAACAGTATATAATAGTTGTATGACTAAAAGTTCTCTTTATTATGCAGTTATTTCCTAATCAGTGCTGGTTTCAGTTAGCGCCATCACAAAAAAGCAGCTGTTGTAACTAAGACTGGGTTAAACTAAACTGATAGAAATCAAAAACAAGTCTTCAACCAGAAAGAAGTAAAAAAAAATCAAATCCATGGAATTTCTTTTTTTAGATTTAAAAAAATACGTTGTTAGCTTTTAATGTAGGAATTTAATTCTTTCACGAAGTTTCCACTTTTGCTTGGTTCAAAATCATTCCTCATGTAAAAAACAAGAGTTTTGATCACCAAATAATGTTTTGTCTAATGAAATAAATGACCCCTATTTACTCAAACCTCATTTATTTGGAAATCAAATGAAGTTTAGAACTGGTGATGTTTTGTTTTTGCTTTAGCTGTAAATTTGTAAGCATTCTTTCATCTCTAAATAGTCATTAAAATCCCACTTTGATCATCTTTTGATCTATTTTCAAAGCGTTTCCAGTAATATTTTTAATAATGATTATGCTATTTTTCGCTGGAATCCCCAATCTTTTGTTGTTTTGTAGGACATAGTTTCTGCAGAGCGGCAAGGAGTTCATTAGAAATTCACTTTTGAGTTGTGGAAGCAACCTCACCCCCACTTTGTGTCACCCGGAACGGAGAGTTCTCTGTTTACAAGCTTTCCTGCTAGCTTACAGGCCCTCACACCCCCAACCTAACTGGTACAACAAAAATGATGAGCAACATTGGAGCTATCCCACCGCATTGTTTTAAGCCAGATTCCAGCTCAGATGAGGAAAACGATGACTGGGGCGGAGCAAGGAGCTTGTAGCTCCGCCCAAATTATATTTAATGCCACAAAAATGATCTTTTTCAAACTGCATTTTTGTCATCCGCTTCTGATTCACAACAATTTGAATATAGAAATACTCAGAAATGCAATTTGAATCTTAATTTTCTCTATATTTGGCCTCCATCATCAGAAGTATGCCTCAAGAACATGTTAAAAACACAGTTTTTATTCGAGTGGATCTTTAACTGACCAAATATCACAAAACATGTGTGACCCCTCGACTCCGTCTTCTTTTTTTCCTCTTCAGGGTGCACGCTGTGCGAGCGCTCCTACACGTCGGACTGTCCCGAACACGGTCCCGTCACCTTCATCCCCGACACGCCCATCCAGAGCAGAGCCCGCCTCTCCCTGCCCCGCTCGCTGTGCCTGCGCATCTCGGTGGCCGACGAACCCCTCGGTACCAGAACTCCATATTTGGGTTTCGTGGTCTTGCTACATTTTTAGATGACTGTCAGTAACGTACTAGATGGTCATTCTACTTTCTATTTTTTATAAATGAAAGGCTGATTGTAGCATGTGTCTTCTTTGTTTTGTTTTTAGTGTTAATAACTATCGTTCTGACTCGTAGGAGTTTTCGCTCGCGACATTATTCACCCAAGGACTTGCTTTGGACCGCTGGTGGGCCAGCACTGCACTAATGCAGATCTCTCTGATTGGCCGGAGAAAGACACGCCTCAAATATGGAAGGTTTGTATTGTTAATCTTGCATTGAAACCATGGATGTAGAACAATCTCAAGTTAAACTTAATTTTTGTTGAGTCAGATGTATCACAACAATGTGTTGGAGTTCTGCATTGTGACCACAGATGAGAATGAATGCAACTGGATGATATTTGTCCGCAAAGCCCGGTAGGAGACGATGCGCTTGCATTTCCCTCAAAAAAGTGCAACGTGAAACGCAAAGCCTGCTTAACAACCGATTTGTGTTTTAGAACTCACGAAGAGCAGAATCTGGTGGCGTATCCTGCCAACGGCAAACTCTTCTTCTGCACAACCACAGAGATCCATCCAGAGCAGGAGCTGCTTTTCTACTACAGCCGGGACTACTGCCGGCTGATGGGTGAGAAGAGAAATGAAGATTCAATGATATAGTGGAAGGAAAAAGTATTGCTGATTTTATACCTGCTTAAAAAGACACTGACAGTCTATCATCTTAATGGTGCGTTCCTTTGAACTGTGAGACAGAAAATCAAGAAATCCTCTTTTAAGAATTTACTTACATTTCCTTACATTTAACTAATAAAATAAATATTTGATCCTCCAGTATCCATTTAGAGTTCTGGTTTATACCGCTTAAACAATCGGGGTGCAACGGTTCACGAAATCAATTGTGCATCTCTAGTACACACCAGGCATGTGATGGGCGTTCAAGATTGCAGATTCACCCCATGGTGTTCACACTGGACAAACAGGG
>NC_050534.1:8305873-8351779 GCF_002922805.2 Oryzias melastigma
ATCCTTCAGTATCCATTTAGAGTTCTGGTTTATACCGCTTAAACAGTCGGGGTGCAACGGTTCGCGAAATCAATTGTGCATCTCTAGTACACACCAGGCATGTGATGGGCGTTCAAGATTGCAAATTCACCCCATGGTGTTCACACTGGACAAACAGGGAGGTTCTTCTTCTTTTAAAAAAATTTTATTATTGTTTACTAGTGCATACTTAAGCTTGGAAAGTGGTGTCAAAGCGGTGCAAATTTGAGCGCAAAGTGGAATCAGTTCGGTTCATTGCTAACGTCTTTGTAATGGTAAAAATGAATTACCATCATGTCAGAAGGGCGGCCTTGGTTTATCTTTAGTTGAAACACGAACATCGCCAGGTTTGTAACTGGGTTCACCACGTAAACCAAACACATACGTCACTACCAAATACAAGCCTCTGATTGGTCAATGTTCAACCTGGTTTAACTGGCTGCAAATTCAGTACATAGAGCCCAGAGACAGTCGTAAAAACTGAGAGACAGCGAGCACTGCGAACAGCGCCGACCAACTTCCGGTGGTTCAACTGATTAAAGTCTCATGAGTTGTGACTCAAGTCTCGAGGGTCGCTACTCGAGTCTTTTGAGTCGAGTCTCGTGGGTCGCTACTCGAGTTTTGTGAGTCGAGTCTCGTGGGTCGCTACTCGAGTTTTGTGAGTCGAGTCTCATGGGTCGCTACTCGAGTCTTTTGAGTCGAGTCTCGTGGGTCGCTACTCGAGTCTTGTGGCTGGCAACTTGAGTCTTTTGTGTCGCGACTTCAGTCTTGTGGGTCCCGACTCGAGTCTTGTGTGTTGCGACTCGAGTCTCATGGGTTGCGACTCGAGTCTCGTGTGTTACGACTCAAGTCTTGTGGGTCGCGCCACGAATCTTGTGTGTCACGACTTCAGTCTCATGGGTAGTGACTCGAATCTCAGGTGTCGCGACTCCAGTCTCGTGTCACGACTTCAGTATTGTGGGTCGCGATTCTAGTCTTGTGTGTTGTGACTTCAGTCTCATGGGTAGTGACTCGAATCTCATGTGTCGCAACTCCAGTCCCATGTGTCACGACTCCATTCTTGTGGGTCGTGACTTGAATCTCCTGGGTTGCCACTCGAGTTTCATGGGTTGCGATTTGAGACTCGTTGGCCATTACTCATGGGACTTGAGTCAGGTGATCCACCAGAAAATTCTGGTGCTATTCGCAACGCCACCCTCTTCTGTAAAAACATGCGTAGCCATGTTTCAACGCAAAACCCCGAAATGCACGTTTACGTAAACTTTTCATTTGAAGGGGCCGCTTAAGCGTGTGTTACTGTAGGTGGTGTGAACGTAGCTTTAGACTCTCCCAGCGAACATGTCATCTGAACTATTTCCAAGAGTCACCTGTAGAAAAATCACGTCCACAGAATCAGTCAGACTCCTAACTCTCCAACATGGATAGACTAAAGAGCTTTCAGTAGGTTTAAGGGGGGAGATTGTAAATTTGCACAAGACCGAAATGAACTGCAAAGCCATAACCAAGAATGTGGGGTTCAGGTGACGACTGTTGGTGCAACTGTGCGAAAATACAAGAACAAGATCGGACCTGGTGGGGTTTCCATGATCATGAGAACAGTGAGAAAATAGAAACCAAGGAACAGTTGAAGAAGAAGCATGTAAAGGTCATGGAGTGGCCCTGCCCGTCTCTGGACCTCAGTCCTACTGAGAGAGCTGCAGCTCAGGGTTGCTAAGCAACAGACACCAAATTTTAATGATTTAGAATTCCTTTGTAAAGAAGAGAGGACAATAATTCATCCTGATGTGTGCAGAAACCTGGTCATCTTCCACAGAAATGTCTCACCTCTGTGTTTGTTACTAACTCTTTCCGTCAAGAGGGTTCAGTTATTTCCCTCAATGAAATGCAAATACATTTAAATAAGTTCTATCTCTTCCTGTTCAAATGAACCTTCCATTAGGATGACGGATTTATTTTTTAAGTGGGCAAACCTGCAAACTCAGCATCAAATACTTCAAATATTTCCTCCACCGTCAAACATGTACTGGGCGTGTGATTCATGCTTCTGAACATTAAATCATCTTTTTTTTTTCAGGTGTTCCTCAGGCGCCTGAGGGTCAGATATGTCAGTGTGGTAAAGAGTGCTCGTCCTTTTCTGAGCTCAAAGCCCACCTTAGTAGCCATACTAGTAACAGCAGCCATAATCAGCCTCCGCACAGCCACAGCCCGACGCAGCACGATCACTCTCAGCAGCAGCAGCTTCCACCGTCCCAGCAGCAGCAGCAGGAGCACCAGCAGCCGCAGCACCTTCACCAGGAAGAGAAGCTTCCCAACGGAAGCTCCAGCTCCTCCTCCTCCTCCCCCTGGCCCTGTAACAGTCACGCTACGGGACCACCGAACAGCAGCAGCGCCAATAGTCGAAACTCTAACAACACTGCCGGGGCGAAAGGCCCGGGACACGTGCGGGAGAAGAAGTTCAAGTGCAGCATGTGTTCCCGCGCCTTCACTACCTCCACCAAACTCAATATGCACTTCATGGGACATGTGGGGATGAAGCCTCACAAGTGTGAATACTGCAGCAAGGCCTTCAGCGACCCCAGCAACCTCAGGACGCACCTCAAAATCCACACAGGTGGGTGACCTGCAGGAAACATGGTATATGTCGTAAACAAACACACAAAAAAACAACAACAGACGAATATTTTTTTTATATAATTTCAAATAAATTCAAGCATGAAGGGGTTAATATCAACATTTTTGAAATACAAGATCCTCTTAGTTGTTTGTTTGAGTCTCATTGAGGGGGATTTGATAGTAAAACTTCTAAATCATATTGAGAAATAAAAACGCACGTAGTTAGGAAAAGTTTGCTGGTTCTTCCTTTAGAAAAAACAACAAATATATAAAAAATATGATAAGGTTTATTCAAACTCTATATAACTGTTTGATTCATATTTGAAACATTTAATTTCATTGGTATGATCCAAACTTTCTTTAAGAACTCATTGGTTAAAACTTAATCCATGTTTTCTGCCCTGTAGTTCATCAGCATTCCACTAGGGGCAGCCAAATGGCTCCATGATCAATTTTGGCGGGAAACGGTTTAGCTAATTTTTTAAACGTTATGATGAGATTAACTCATCAATTTTTGTTCATTTTTTTAAATGACTACTTACTGTATTGAAATAATGCATGTAATCAATGTGTTGATAATTATTTTTTTTTATGAAACAGTTATAGTTTGTTAAAAATGTGTAGATCAAATTTGAGACAGTGGGTGAATAAGGTACTAATTTCCAGTATTTCAGTATTTTTGTGTCTTAAACTAACATTGTTGTGAGCAAAAACTAACTGAATCACCCAACTTATCATAAATAATACTATATCTATTTCATCAAATAGATGAAATTGCAGTTTTTTTGTGGATTTCATAAAAGGGTTTTAAAAACGTCATAATTCTTATTCTTTAATGTCTGGTCACCTCCCGTTTCTGCTCCTGCCTCCCTGGTCAGACAAATTTATATAAAAAAAATAGCCCCTTTTTTTCAAAATGGACGTTTTTTGGTTGTTTACCTTCATAGTAACCATTTAATGTTTTGGTCGTCAGGGTGTGATAAAACATTTTTGAATTTTAATATCTGAGCCTTAGAAATTGTGCTGTTTGAAACTTCTTTCTTTTGCATTTCTTTTTGAAGCTTTCATTTTTCAACCATGAATATTTTATCAAATAATTCAAATAAGCAGAACAAATCGTTTTGCACTGATATGCTGAATGTTGACCACCAGTTGAAAACAATGAAGCGTGCTAAAGCATCATGGCGCAAACAAGATAATAAGATGGAGTTTGAATCATAAAATGGGAATAAATAAATTATATGCGAAATATCGCAGAATTACTCTTAATTTTTGATATGCGTGGCCTTAAAAAGGCTGAAATGTAACTTCAAAAAACTTCAAGGATCGCATCGTATGTCCTCATTTTGTTTGGCTTGAGCTAATGCTTCATGTATTACATTTTTTTTTTTACAGTATTTCAGTATAAAAAGTACGAGTAAGGACGAGTTTGCAAACTTGCCCTGCTAAAACCGTTCAAAATTGGCAAACTTTAAAACCAACATTTCTTCGCAAATAGCTTCCCAATGATGTTCGAGGTGTTTGGAGGCAAGACATTAAAATCCCTTGAAGGTGGTTGCCTCTTTCAAAGGTCAAAAGGCCAACAAAATTTCAAGTGTGGTTGGAGACTTAGCCAGCATGTGTGAGAAATTTCTTGAAGTTTTCTTCAAACCAAAAGATTTCCTATATTATGCAAAAAAATTTAAATCGCCAAATTTCACACTTTGCTACAAAATGGCTGCCAGTCTGTAGGGCCCATAATAATTTCAAAACTTCCTTTCACCTTTTCCAGTGTAAATCATTGCAAAAATTGTGTGTAAATTGTTTGGGCCCATGTGACTTAAAAAACTTATTTCTGTTTTTTTTTTTTAAGACATTTGTTTTTATATTTCTATCTTCCAGGTCAGAAAAACTACAGGTGTACAGTTTGTGAGAAGCTGTTCACTCAGAAATCTCACGTGGCTTCACACATGGTCATCCACACCGGTGCAGAAAAGCTCAAGTGTGACCTCTGCGACCGCGCCTTCATCAGGAAACAAGACTTGAAGCAGCACATGTTCTCCCACACTCAGTACGTACCGACGGCTCATTCTGCAGGTCATTTCTGTCATCCCAACTATAACTTCCCTTTGTTTCCTTGTTCTGACAGTGAACGGCAGATCCAGTGCCCCAAGTGCAACAAAAACTTCCTCAAAACCAACCACTTGAAGAAGCACATGAACTCCCACGAGGGCCGCAGAGACTTCGTCTGTGAGAAGTGCAACAAAGCGTTCCTCACCAAATACCACCTCACACGCCACCTCAAGATCTGCAAAGGCCCCAAAGCTGAAAAAATGGCCCGGAAGGAGAAGGAGCTGCTGGAAGAAGAGCAGGAGAAGGACTGCAGGAGAAATGCAGCAGAGAGACTGATGGACACGGCGAGCGATGAAGATTGTGGTTTAGATGTTGGAGGATACAACTCTGAAAAGTCTCTGTCGCCACCTCATTGAAGAACGCCTGATGGGATGTTATATTTATTACACTCTGTACCTCTTATATTTGCCAAAATATTCCTCCTGCACATTTGTACTACATTATCTTACAAAATAATGACTACATAAGACATTTATTTTTGTTACCATATCTTTGCTGCTATAGTAATTATTGTATTGGGGGGAACGAGTTTGTAACGTTTTTATGTATTTGTTCAAAGCTCTCTTTTCACTGTTGATGCTGACTTTTGTTAAATGGAAATGTGGAAAATGATTTGTACTTTTTTCTTCTGGAACTTGATGACATCATAGATGTGTGTTCGTGGTTGGAGAATAAAGTTAAACCTTGAAATTCAAGTGTTAAATCTTCACTACATGGTGCCAAAATTCACATCAGGAAGTGGGTGTGGCTTATGGGGTGCAATGACCTCCGACATTAACATCCACAGAGCACGTCTGGGACCAGCTGAAGCAGAGACTGATCCCACCCTCAAGTGAACTGGTACAACTGTACTGTTTTAGCTCTTTTGGAAAAACTACATGAGGCTAGTGAAGAGCATGACGTTATGCCACCAAGCTGTCATTGCAGTAAATGGTAGGAATACCTGCTACTGACATAATCAATTTTTGTTATTTAAGACTATTATTGTGCTAATTTTTTAGATAGTTTCCTTATAGAGTAATGAAAATTAGGTCCATTCTCATTCATTCTGATATCAAAGGGAATGTTAACATATTTTAATAAAATTCAGACCAACTGGGAAAAACACAAGTAAATATGGGTTTAAAAAAAGGGAATTTTTGCAAAGCTTGACACGTGTTTTTTGTTCAGAACATAAGCTTTTACAAAGTTCTTATAAATAGACGGAACACTAGATTAAGTTATTCAGAAACATTTTTTATTGCTAGAATTTTGTGATACAACTTATAAATAGAATTTATTTTTTTATTTAAAAGTCTTTTTTTTATTAATATATTTATATATGTCGTTGTATTGAAAAAAGCTGTTTTCATTTTTTTGAGTATTTTTAACTTGTCATGCAGCGGATGTTTCGCACCGGAAATACGTAAAACAACTTCCGGGTACCAGAAACAAACGATGCAGCGGTGTCGGTGTCACTCGCTTCACCGAGGTATCTATTTCCTAAACTTTTGAATGAAATTTGAGTCTTAAAATCTTATACTCAGTAGGGGAATTGTTGTTATTTGTTTTTATTCCGTCATAAATCATAAACTAAGTGGAAAAACTTTATTGGGGTTAGCATTAGCTTACCAACTTTAGCTCTCAGCTCGGCTAATGAGACATGTTTGGTGTTGTGTCGCGCCGTATCGTGTTCGTATCGGTTATAAACAAAAAAATACTAAGTATATTATTCTTTTTTTTCAATCTTATTAGGGATTTTTTCTTTGTTTGTTTGAGTGCATTTGTGCTACCGTTGCCTGCCTGATCTGGAAGCATGTTGACCCCGCCAAAGGAGGGGGCTCCCTCTATGATCGATAAAGCGCTGAGGTTGAAGAGAGAGGAGCAGGCGCGACAGGTCGCCCTGGCCTGGGCCGTTCTCAACATGTCCTTAGCGGGGATGATTTACACTGAAATGTAAGTGGTAGTATAGTAGTAGTATAGGCTGTTTATCCTAACGTGTCATTTTATGGTTCTTTTTTTAACTTGTGGCTTCTTGACTTTTATTTCCAGGTCTGGGAAGCTGCTGAGCCGATACTACAACATCACCTACTGGCCCATCTGGTACATCGGTGAGGTTTTACTCACTGTCGTGGGTTTTGTTTAAATTATATTTATATATATGCTGTTTCTAAAGAATCGTAAGCACATCACTGAAAGGGGGAATCTTATTGATAAAATATTACATCAGTTAAAAATTTTGTTTAGTAATGAAACACAGTTTTCACATTTTTGAACTACTATGATCAATTTCCTTCAGTCAGTGATCCATACTGCAGTTTAAAGACATAAGTCAGACTGCAGGTCCTGCAGTCTAGTGATCTCCAACCTTTTCCAGGTTTCTGACTGGTTTTATATCAGACAATATTTTCATGGATCAGTCTGTACGAGGCTGACGGGGATATTTTTACCATAACTTTTGAGAGTAACGTTTATCTTCATCCTCTGTAAAATATCTGTAACTGCTTTAATTTGTACACTAGTTTTTGTGTAGAAACCATTGAAATGTGATATAGATTTTTGCATAAACCATAACTGTCGCCAACTTCTGCTTTGTTTGACTTGCTGCAATTAAAAAAAAAAAAAAAAAAAAACGACCAAAAAAAGGTAATTAAAAGTGGTGTTTTCTAAATCTAATTATATTAATCCACCGTTTGCACAACTTTATTAGCAGTATCCTTGTTAGGGATATGTATTGTTAACGTTTTATTGGTACGTTTCCTTACAGATGCTTTTCTGTGTGAAAATGAGGAGGGAGATGACAAATAACATAAAACCTGTACATGGAAATGTTTCATTTTGGAACAATTTAACTCACATTTTCATCTCTAAAATAAAAATGATCAATAAACGCGTCTCGCAATAACTAACACTTAAATAAACACATTGCTCATGCTTTTGTGCTACTACACCGATACCCTTAAGGCTGAAACCTATTGATCCGGTAAAAGTTGATGTCTTGGCAGCGATACCAAACATTACTAGTTCTGGTATCCCAAATCAACATAACGTGTTTTCAACGTGTGATTGAGCGACTTGACATGCGTCAAGAATGAGTCGGATGTGGTGGGGAGAATCCAGTAGTTTGTCAAAAAACACAAAATTCCTTCAGAAACGGATTATAAATAAAACAGAAAAATTTTAGGTTGTGTATTTTTTCCTCTGTAACCTGGTGCCGGTCCATCGGTTGGGGACCACCGCTGCAGACCATCATGTTGAGAAACCTGCTGTAGCCATCTCAGAAGCCTCAGTTAAATACAGTTCAGTCATTTTAATTGAAGGAAAATGGAACTTCCATTGAGAAATTAGACATTTTTATGAAAACTATCCAGTAAGCTATTTTTTTTATTTTTATTTGGACGAATCAATTTCCAAATATTCTAATCAAATACGATTTATAGGTTTTTGTAAAACTAGCCCTAAATTACTGTCTGATCCTTCGAAAGTATTCAAAATGTAGCTGCACAAACATCCAAAAAGTTTCACTTATTTAAACCCAAAACGTATCTGTCATTATTTTTAAATGTAAACCTTTTCTATCCTCATTTTCAGAGCTGGTGCTAGCCTCTCTCTTTAGTCTCAATGCTCTTTTTGACTTCTGGAAGTATTTCAAATACACAATGGCCCCATCCACCATCGCCGTTACCCCGGAGCAGCATCGCCTTCTGGGACTGAGAAACACAAGTGGGTCAGACGAGCATTTTGTAGAATCGATGTTTTGTCCTTTAATCTAAAACAAGAGGTCGTTCTCGCCGCAGTTGTCCGAGCTTCTCCGCCCCAAAAGCCAGAAAAGAAGGAAGCGCCGGTTCCAGCCCAGTCGTCCCCCCTGCAGGGCCAGAGCGTCCTGAGCTTCAGTCCCTCTCGGACTCCGACAAGCAGCCCCAAATTCTCTCCCAGCTGTGTGACAGGATACAGCCCGTCTCTCAGTAGCCCTTCCACGCCCAGCAGTGCGGGGAATCCCTTTTCTTCTCCAGGAGCTTTTGGGAAGGTTGGTCAAAAATTAGAATGAAGTCGGTGTGGTATGGGGTGCAGGTGTTACCTGCCCCCGCCCTCACTGGCTGAACAGCTGCTACACGCCCCTCCCCCTCTGCCATTCTGGTCAAAGCCACATGGGACAAATTCATTTTTTTTTAAAATTGCAGGTTTTCTGTTGGTTTTATCTTCATGGCAACCATATAATTTTTTGGTCTCCTGTACAATAGGAACAGCTCTATGTAATTTTTTGAAATTTCTGTAAAAGTAAATTTTTATAATTCCTCGGCAACCGAGACTTTTTGTTAACCGCGCCCACATTCCTAACATGGTCATATTGTATGTCATATCATTTCAATCAGCCGAGCCAAACAAATCATGTATTAAATTTTCAGAAGATTCCAGCTGAAAATGTGTAAGCAACAAGGGGAACGCCACTTTTGCGAGCTCGCCACATGAAGTTGTTAAAAAATCTACAAAGTTTAAGACCAACGTTTTTCCCCAATGATGCTGGGGGAGTTTGAAGGGAATAGATTGAAAATGCTAACAGGAGTTTGAATCTGTCAGAGACACTAAAGGTGTTTCTTATGGCTCTTATTTCTTATTGTTTTTGAAGTTGGGAAAATTTCTGTTTCTTTGAGTGAAATTTTGACCCCATCACATGCTCGAAAATTTGCACATACCCAGTACCCCAAAACAATTACATCACAGCAAGCGAAACAAATGAAAAATGAAAACTAAAAAGCAAATGGGGAATAAATGTTGCAGGTAGAAGTTGTAGATTTTGAACGGCGTCCGTGTGGCGAGCTCGTAAAAGTGGCGTTCTCCTGCTATTTGCACCTTTTTAAACTGAGTATGGTGGCAAGCTAATGCATGAATCCTACCTAGAGCTAAACACAATTATATAATGTGGACATTTTAGGAATGTGGGCGTGGTTAGCAAATAACTGCAGTTGCTATGGAAATAAAAAAAATTGCTTTTGCAGATTCTTCTCTAACTCACGTCGATCTGTTCGGCATCCCCAGGCGACCAAAATATATAATGGTTGCTATGGAGATAAAACTAACAGAAAAGCTGGACGGGGGCGTATAGCGGCAGCTTAGTAAGTGAGGTTGGGCTAAAGGGGGATTTGGAGGGTGGTGATGGCGTGTAGGGACCGGCTATTTATTTTTTTTCTTGTCCATCTTGTCCTTTAAGGTGCTGAGCTACAGCCCGTCCTCGGGCTCTTCTCCCTTTCCGAAAAGCGTTGGCTCAGCAGAAGGTTCTAGCTTGAGGGCTCGGTATCGCACGTCTCCTTCAGTGTTTAACTCCCCCGGAAGCAAAGAGGATTACATGGAGGATCTGAAAAGTCTGGAGAGGTTTCTCCGCACAGAGGAGGAGAGGAGCCACCGCAGCCAGCTCGGTCAGAACCTGGAGGGAACTCCTCTTCTGCTCCAACGTCTTTTTGTTTTCAAAAATGTTACATTAAATGTATGGCAACATTTATCGTCCAGGGAGTCCGGAGTCTGTGTCTCCGAATCACAGTCCAACTTTCTGGAACTACAACCGCTCGGTGGGAGATTACGCCCAGAGTTTGAGGAAATTCCTGTACCAGCCGGCGTGCCGCTCCCAAGCGCCGTCGGCCCACAAGGACGACACGGACCTGGGATCCAAACAGGCTGCAGAGGAGGTCTGTGTGTTTGCAGTTTCTCCATTGAGTTTCTTGAACGTGCGATTACATAGCCTTTAGTACGAGGAGTAATTCGACAGTCGTAAATAATTTTCCAGGAAGTAAACGGCTCTTTTTTTATTCAGGTGTGGGCCAGAATCACCACAAGTCGCGCCGTCGTGGATCGCATCGACAGCTGGACGGCCAAACTCCGAAACGTGAGCAGTCGCAGCTTTTGAGACCACATTTAAAACTTACTAAACTCTTTGATTTTACTTGAACAATCAAAAATTGATCAGAATAAGAAAATATATTTATATTTATTTATTTATTTATCTTTAGTGGATCAGTGACACCATCTTGGACCCTCTTGTGAAAGAAATGGACTCAGTCAACAGTCAGCTGAGGAGGATGGGCTGTCCAGAGCTGCAGATAGGAGGTAAAACAACCTGACCAGATCATGAGAAGAGCAGAAATCCACCAATGAAAATGGTCTTTTAAAGTCAGGCAAAAAAAGGTACTTTTGTAGTAAATGGTTTAACCAGGATCAGCTTAAAATGATTTAAAAAATCAGGTTAGAAAAAAACTTAAAAGTACATATTCATTTAAGGGGAAAAAATTAGAATTTTGTAAAATAAATTAAAAAAAAATACAATTTAAGCTTAAAAGTTATATTTAAAGTGTAAAAAAAAAAGTTTAAACTTGAGTAAAAAAAACTAAAGCTAAGTGTTTCCCAATTGTAACAACTGCTGTCTGTTTTTATTTTCATATTTTCCCTTTTTGCTCATTTATTTTCATTGTTTTTGTTTATTTCAGTCTTAATTTTCAGTCCTCCATTTACTGTTTCAATTCAGACTTTTTGTTTTTGAAGTTGACGCAAAGTTTGCGTGGAGGCGGGGCTTTAAGCCTATTTTCTACCAAGACATGATTGATCGATGTCAATCATTGAAATTTCCACTCCATAACAGCATTTGTTGTTGACGCCACCTGTGTTTTCTCTCTTCTCATGTTGCGTACACAATAAATCGGCATTTTTTGTTGTTGGAATATCAGTTTGTGCGATTCGCATATCGCAAGAGACGAAAAAAACGAAATGGTTACCTAGGATGTTTTCCACACAAGCTAAAACAATCTCGTCATGACTGGTTTAATGAATCAAATAAGTCAGTTTATGCGTTTGACCAATCAAATTGACCTCTTTATGTTGTCGACTAATTGAATGGAACTGTTAATTTTGTCCTATGTAAATGATAATAATTTGGATTGTAACTTGTGTTGACTTTTATTCAAATAAAACTGTTGCAGTTAAATTGATATATTAGTTGTTCTTTTGTTTAATTTATTCATCTACTGCAAGTAATATTGCCATTGCAATTTTGATCACTGACTTAACAAGTGTAACTATCCTGCAGAGGTAGTTCACAGTGGTGATAATTAGTTATTCTATATGTTCCAGTCTAAAACTATTTTTCAAAAAGTTGTATTTATTTATTTTTTATTTACTATCTGGTTTTTCCTTTACTTTAAGCTGGTCTTGATTGACCCCATCCTGTAGGCTGAGTTCTGTTGTGCGTTTAGTCAGATGTGTTTCCTCTTCTCTCCACTAGAGGCCAGTATAAGCAGCTTGAAACAGGCAGCGGTGATGAAGGCCTCCTCCATCCCCACTCTGACCTCCATCGTCCAGTATTTGGACATCACCCCCAACCAAGAATACCTAGTGGACCGGATCAAAGGTGAGTTCAACTTGAAATCATTTCTGAAAAATAAATTGTTTTTATTTGCACAAAAAGTTTTTGTAAATAACTTTATTAACATTATTGTGTGTCAGAGTTGGCTCACAGCGGCTGCATGAGCTCCTTTCGCTGGAATGGAGGTGGTGACCTGAAGAACAGGAAGTGGGATACAGACCTCCCCACTGACTGTGCCGTGAGTCTACAGTTCACTCGCTTTTTTTTTGTGAAAACATTTTACTCTTTAGCAAACTCTCATCTAAAGCGACGGTTGACGGTAATCCAGGCTTAAATGCCTTGCCCAAAGACACAGTAACTGTTAAACTTAGGATCTGAACTCAGGCGGCAACATTGTCTCTGTTTGCTGCAAACAAGCTGCAAAGTATCAGGAGAGTCAAAAATTGAAGGAAAAACAACTTAAAGTGACCTCAGACTAGACGGGAAAAAAAGTTCATTCCAGCATTAGTGGTTGGAAAACAATAAATTTGGGGCAGACTGCAGCCAGGCTTGAGAGGGCAATTTTACTGTTAAGGAGGGAGAAAAAAAAACAAAAAAGGGGCGACACAGGGGTGTAGTGGTTAGCACTCTTGCCTCACAGCAAGACGGCCCTGGTTTGAATCCCAGCTGGGTTCTTTCTATGTGAAATTTGCACGTTCTCCTTGTAGAATAAAATATATTATCTTTATTTTCACTGCACTTTCCCCAGAAAGAATCACAAAACGCTTTACAAAAGGATCATAAAATCAAATCAAAATAGAGAGAGGTAATAAAATAAAAAAATAATAGTCATAATAATAATAAAAGCTAAAAATACAGTAAAATGTAGTAAAACAAGAAATGAGGTCATATGGGATAGGCTCCTGCAACCCTGTGAGTAGTTTTCCAAGATGGATGGATGAAAAAAAAATGTATTTTAAAAATAAAATCAATTTTCAAATGATCCTTTTTTCCTCCAAGACTTGATGACTTGAAAGAAAAAAGAAATTAGCTTTAAATGACATTAAAAGTATTCAGTTACATTGAAAAAACTGTCTGTCAGATTTGTAGTTTTTGTCGTTTTCTCGTTTTTTGTCAATCAAATTTGCAACAACAAAAATGACATTTAAAGCAATAAATAAAATATTTTGTGTTTTTTTTTTTTTTTAGATTCTAATGCACGTCTTCTGCACTTACCTGGACTCAAGACTGCCCCCACACCCCAAGTACCCCGACGGGAAAACTTTTACTTCGCAGCACTTCAGTCACACTCCAGACAAGCCTGGTGAGCCTCGCCGTTCCAAATGTGAAAATTCAGCTGGGAATTGTGCGTTTTATCTCAACATTTTTCAATTTAAAGCACTCTTTGCACACTTTGTATTTTGTGTGATCACATCACTTGCATAAGCATTAATGCCTCACAACATTGAACCATTTTAACATGATTGATTCATATTGCTTCAGTGGTTCGGAAAGCTTACTATTATTTATGTGGAAATACTTCTTTCATGAAAAAAAAAATGGTTTGTATTTGGAAATATGTCAAATAAATGAATGTGTTGTCAGAACTTTCTGGATCTGAGTTGCATCATTAGAGGAAATGTGCTTCTTGCAGACGTTACCAAGGAGAACGCCTTCTGCATCCACCAAAGCAGCACCACCCCCCCACACTACCAGCTCATTTATCAGGGACACATCTACAGTCTTCCAAAGGTGACGGAAAAAACCCTTTCCAGCTCTTTTTATCGCTGTTTTGTCTTATTAAACTACAACTGCACAATATAATGTTCGTTTCAGGGCAGGAACAACCTGTTTCACACCATCCTCATGTTCCTCTACGTCATTAAGACCAAAGAATCAGGAATGTTGGGGTAAGTTCTTGCTAATTCATGAAAAAAAAGAAAATTCTGAATGATTTTTGTCTGCAGGAGGGTAAATTTGGGCCTGTCTGGTGTGAATATCCTGTGGATATTTGAAGAGTGATGCTTCCTGTAAGATCAGCCTACAAGTGTTTGGTTCCACAGAGCAAGAGTCAGCGATTCTTTAAGAACTGCTGTTTCTGAGGCACATCAGGAGCAGATTTTGAAATTATAAACTGCATGTTTTTTAAGGATGCCCTTCCCCAACAACGTGCTAAAAGCCTCATTGACATTTTATTCTTTTATATTTCTGATACGACCCTTTATTTTGTACTTAATGGAATGTACCAGCATGGCAGCCTTTTAAAGTAGATACCTAAGATATGTCTAGGAGCTCAGATTCAACAGCTTGAATGTAAATACAAAACAACATGCAACTACTTTTTTTTTTGTTCTATGTTGGACTGCAGAGGATTTTTTTGTAAAAATAAATATCTACCACAATAAAAACCGCATTTTTTTGCCTAAATCAACCTGTATGAAAATGGATTTGAGAGATGTACATTTTTGTTATCATTAAAACTGTTAGAATACTTAAAATAATTATGTTTAAGTGAAGATGAAGAGCGCATGAGTGTTTTGAGGTGTTTTATTTAAAGGCTCTTTTTTAATGTTTGATTTAATTTGTGCCTGTTGTTGGTTACAACTGAAATTTGTAAGGTTTTGTACATTTTAGGTTTTTGAATGTTTGGAAAGATGTGGAAATAAAACTTTGAACAGAGTAAGAATTTTGTCTTTTTTTTTAATTAAGTTGCATTACCAAAACTATCTGCTAGGTGTCAGTGCAGCTCTGTTCTATGGTTTGACCTTACTTCTGTACCCTTTAATGGTTATCCACCATTGAAGCAATATTTAATATAGCAAAATAAGTAAAGTGCAGCTATATATCAAGTATTTTTGTTGTGTTTTGCATAGATGATAAAATTTCAATATAATCTAATTTTTACATTAATTTTTAGCATTCTAGATGATGAGGGCTTATTTGAAATGTGATTATATAGCATGGAAATGTGTTTTTTAATATTTTGGATTCTGGCAAGTGACCCGAATAACTAAGATTAATTATTTTCGTTCTATAATTAAATGTCGATTAAAAAGTTAGCATATAATGTACAGTTTATGAATGATTATTTATTTATTTTTTATGTAACTGTTACGGTTTTTGCTTACAGGAAATATAGTGAAATCTTAATTTTACTAACGAATTTTTTTGTTTTACCTTTCATTAACCTTAACGTTGTTTGCTAAGTTGCAGTTACTAGAAAGGATAACTCTTATTAGGGTTTTATTTCTTAAATAACTACAAAGCCCACAATGCACCGGGGCGCTTTCGCTACATCAGTTCACATCCGCTCAGCTCTATCAGTGCTGGAAAAAGGACTTTGAGAAACTGCGGCGATGTCAGTCCAGGTTGTGGCAGCGAAAATGGCAGAGGTCGAACTCAAAGACGTTCCCACCGGCAAAGACTTGCCGGTCGGATCCCCGATGACACCGACATCCGAGGACAAGTCGCTGGCCAAAAACGACTCGTTCGCGGCGGGTTCCTCTGCCGCCGCGTCCCTCACCGTGGAGTCCTCTGCGAAAGCCGGCGACAGCAGCCCGGGCTTACTAACCCCGAACGCCGCTAAGCTTCCCCAGGCGTCGGCTATGAAGCGTACCGACCCGCAGCAGAACGGAGGGGAGGCTTTTGTCAACCGTGACGGCACAGTTGCCGAAGCTCCACGAATGAAAAAGGTAAGTGGGACGACATTTTTTTCCTACCCCCCCGCGGGGACTGTGGTACAGGCTGGCCGTTTTTGGACCACCACCACGGACTCAGCTGGGTAAGCTGGCATTGTGTGACGATGCTAGCAAGCTAGCAGAGCTGACTCCGCGTGCCGGTTAAAGCTCTTAATTATGGGCACCCGCGCCACCAACACCGCAGAGGGGGTAATTGAGCCCGAAAACCTCCTTTTAATGCACATTTCTGCCCCGTTTAGGGATAATTGAAGGCATGTAGCGGTATCTAACTATTCTCTTAAGTTTGACTAACACTAGTATAAAGGAAAATATAGGTCACTCTCACTTTTATTTGTCTGACAGGCCTCTTTTTAAGCTAGCAAATGCCCTTAAATAATAAACTACGAAAGTGCTCAAATAGCTGACATGTTAGCACCAAATAGAAATGGGTTTCTGCCCTCCAGCCACAAGAAAAAGTTACATTATGTAAACTACAGAGCTCTACATTTGTGTTGTCAGTAGTGAGGCCCTTATTATTAAGCTGATACTTAGAGTGTTTATGGTGGAAATCAAAGTGAGCCCCTCACACACATACACGTGTGCGTTAACGGCTGAGTCAGTGTCAGACCTACAGTGAGTGTTCCCTCTGTGACTCACAGCTCTCCAGACCCCTACTTACCAGAGCCTGACTCAGTCTGGAAAACGCCTAGATGTGGTTCTGGACCTGCTCGCTCCTTTGATTAAAATAAGTGCTTTCACAAGATCAAGATATGCAAGCAGAGGTGAAAGTTAGTGTTGAAGACTTGGATCAAAATTGTGTTCTTGTTACATTTCTCTCGTTATGGAGGACACTTTTAAGAAAATTAAGCTTAAAATTGCACTTCTTTAGTCAAATTGTTGTGAATTAGGAGCAATGCCGTTTGATAAAAGTCATATTTGTGACAGAAAATACTCCACTTGGATGCATCCACTTGCAGACAAATAGAAGTTCTGGATGCTAATGTTAGGTTGGTAGCAGGAGAGCATGTAAACAGAGAGCTTTCAGCAACGGGTGCAACTCTGAGGCAAATTTCTGATGAACTCCTGCCGCTCTGCAGAAACTATGTTTGAGAAAATGATTTGATTTGACCTAAAAGATGCATAATCATAAGACCATTGGGATTGCTTTTAAAAAAGATGACCAGAGTGAGTCTTACTCTTCAATTAGGATTTTTAGAGGAAGAGATGGTTTCAAATTGGCAGATATATAAAGAAACATTTTTTTAAATTTGTCAAGTGGTTTCAACTAAACATTGCTGGAACTTTCTTTCATAAACTGAATGTTTACATTAAAAACTAACAGTTTTGCCTAAAACATTGAAAGAAATTTAAATATATTTTTTGTAACTTTTTAAAATGTGAAGACTTTTTGATTAAAATTCATAGCAAATAGCTGCTATTTGTAAGCACTAACCAGGAAAAAAGCTCCATAAGGAAGTGGGGAGAGCATGTAAACAGAAAGCTCTCGCAAAGGAGGGCGGAGCCTCTTTCCAAGCATCCCTCCCACTACTCAGAGGTGCATTCCTACTCAACCACTGCTGCTCTGCAGAAACAAAATTTTGTCTACAAACAACGTAATTATATTAAAAGACCACTGGGAAGGCTTTAAAATGAGATCAAAAGATGATTGGAGTCTTTAAGGGAAAATTAATCGGTCAGATTATACAAATCTTAGGTTAGGTTTTGTTTTTGTTCTTTTTGTGAAAATGCAGATGATGTACGATTGGGTATTTTGGCCCTAAAGATGAATCAAAGGTTTTATGTTTTAGGATTTGACACCTTAACAATGAAAATCAACTCTTTTTGTCATACTTTCAATACAAAACCTTTTTTTTCAATTATAATAAAGTTTTTAAGTCATGTACACTAAGTAAAAGTTCAATTTTTTTCTTTAATATATTTTGTCCTTAGATTAAAACTTCACAGAAAAGTTGTTTTCTGCTTGAAAAACAAAACCAAAATTATTTTTTTAAATCAATCTACAGATTTAAGAGGTCTTTTGTTAGTGTTTGATTATTTGATGAATCAATTTTTGTTAAACCAAGGCCAAATTCATTAGGTTTTCTAAACAAATATGAAAAAAGGCTCTCAAAACAAGGGAAAGTTTGTATTTCCAAAAGGCCTTCCCAGCTTTTTTGCAGATTGTTGCGCTCAGCAAGTGATGCCTCCTAAGTTAGGCCATCCCCTAAGCAACCCAGCTGGAATCTCCATTTGTTAAGAGCTGTTCAGTCGAGCGAAAGAAAGGACGGCAATGCAGCGAGTAGAGATGGAGCTTCGAGTACCAGCAGCTGTCAGGATAGGGCGGCATATGGAAGTGACCAAGAGGTCAGGGCGAACCTTGGTCAGAGTCATCCAGGTTTATCAGTCAAGACGAAACGTTATAGAGTAATATGACGAGAACTTTTCTGGATGCAAAAGTTTCTAATGATCAGAGAAAACCATCAAGCACTCAGAATATTAGAAAAGCATGCTAGTCTGTTCAGCATCCCACGCGGATCATACTTTGAGCTCTTTTAAAATTGATCCTAGTGGTTTTGTATGGCAAATTTTTGGCAGCGCTGCAGGAATTAATCAGAAATTTGCCTCTGGGTTGTTGGCAGTGGAGGTAAGCCTCTGCTGATATCCCATCATACCTTTGTTTACATTTTCTCACACTAGTTTACAGTTACTTACAACCCTAAGCTAGCATTAGCAGTGCAACAAAAACGGTGAGCAATATCAGAGCTATCCAACCGTCGAATTTTGAGCCAGATTTCAACTCAGGCGAAGAAAATAAAGACGTTAATGGATATTTTTGTCAGCTGGGCGGAGGAGAAGCCGCGTAGCCTCTGAAGGTGCTTTCATGCCCCGCCCCTCTTTCACCGTGTGGCAAATTCGCTGCTTGCTGCTTGTCAAAAAAAGTGTTTCTGATACTGTTACCTCGTGTGGGAGGAGCTAGCAGCTCTGTCTGCGGATGTCTCACTTAGAATGAATGGGAGACGCATATGATCTTGAGGAATCAGGTTTTTTGATGTGCTGGATGTTCCCATTGAATCAGAGCTCACCAAACTCTGAGCTGAAAACCTGTGGCCTGCCCCTCTTTCACCGCACGGCAAATCCGCGACACCCCGCCTGTCAATAAGGTTGCGGGTGCGGGTGTCTGTAAATTTTGAGGCTTCTATCTCACTCTGGGGGTGTGTCTGGAGGACAGCCGCTTCCGCCCAGAGTCCTCTGATTTTCTCAGCTCAGAAATGTAGGAGGCGCTGTTAATACAGACATTTGAAACTGAATAAAAATAATTAGTTTTCTTTAGTCAGTCAGTCAATATGTGTTTTTTTCAGTGGTCTGTATCTGCTGTATGGCCATCATTATTGTTTTACTTATTTTTTACTGATTGATTTATTATTTTTTTAAATTAATTAATGTTATTTAATTCATTATTTTGTGTTGGAAACGAAGATATTTGAGAACATTGGAATATTTTATCAGCGCTTTTCTTGTGGAAATCCTGATGTAGCCCAGCCTCACCCAGACTCTGCCTCCAGCGGCCCCCAGCTAAATTGAGTTTGAGACCCCTGGTCTATCATTTTCTATATTGCCCAGCCTTACTTTAGAGGTCGTGTGTTTTTGGAGGTGTGGCAGTGTTTCTGAAGTTTCCAGACTTTTCATAAACCAATCAGGTACTCTCCTTGGGCCCATGATGTGATGGCGCCTGGCGTGTAAAACCAGCATGAAGGAGAAGCTGACGTATGTTCTCCTACGGAACTTTACGATTTTTATTTTTTTTATCTGTATGAAGACGATGATAAAAAATCCTTTAATTTTATTTTTTAATCACATTCAGTATAAAGGTAGCACTTCTTTCACCTCATTGAAAAGTCACTAACAAGATTCTAAACTCCTTAACACCTGAAATGTAACACACTCTTTCACATACTTTAACTCTATGTGTTTAAGCAATCAGTCAGTTTGCATTGATTGCGTGAACACTTCACTAATGTAAAGTGTTGCATATCGGCGCAAAGTTGCTTTTCTCAGCTTCAAAACCATCTGGAATTACATTAATTGCATAAAAGGTTGAAGAATTACAATAGTCAAGAGAATGATCTATTGTTAGCTGTGACTTAAGCTTTTCCTCGTTCTCTGTTCCAGTTTTCTTGAAAGTCCATTTCTATTTACACTGTAATAAATCACACCAGGGTTCATATGCAAGTGAACTTGTTCAATCAGATTTGATTGAGTTGCTTTTAGTAAACAAACTCCAATGTGGACCAAACAGCCTGCTGGAAAAGCGCCAATAGACCAATAAATAAGTGTTTTCTACTGCATGAATAATTTCTTTATCAAAAGTCGTAAGCAAACACACAACAGAGGGAAACCTGTCCAGTTTGTTGCTCTAATTGATCGATCGAAGTGCTCCGATCTCCTCGGACAGAAAGTCACCCAAAGTGTAATTATAGCTGCAGCCCTGCTCTGCATTACAGATGCATCCTCTGGCAGCTTGCTCTCCATAATCTGTTGATTTTCCTCTGGCTCAGTACAGTAGAGGTTGCGCGCGGCACGCTGACTGGTGACGCAAGTGCGTTAGCAGTCAGAAAGGCAGCAGTGTTGACTGACGGGCTGACGGGCTAAGTGAATGGCGAGCTTTTAATCCTTGCCTTTTATCGTGTCGCCACATGAGGGGATTAAAAGGCCGTTTCTCTGTTGTAGGTGAGGCCAGATGTAGGCTTTTAGTGTTGCTGATGAGCGCGATTGAGACCCGGCCGGCTTGGCAGAGACGTTTCGTAACGTAGAATCCTCTGGGAAGTCAAGAATGAAAAATTCCTAGAAGAACTCTATTATGGCAACCCTTTCTGTATGTTTACCATATAACTGATTGTCTTAACACAAAGCGATCACACTTATGGAGAGTGATGGTTTTAAGTGACTTCATTCAGCTGTGGTTTAGAACGCTCATCCCTCTAAAGCAACGTTATGTCATCCATAAGCTGGTGTTCCTGGTAGCGCTTACTAGCTAACAGGCTTACGGTGACCTGTGCCAGCTCTGCTTGAGAAAAGGACGCTCTTTAAGAGAGTTATTTATCCCCAAAGGTCATCATACATCTGGTTTTGAGTCATGAAGACTGTTCCTTTTTCATTCAAGGCTTCTCGCAGTTGTTGTGACTTGGTGCCGCTTAATCCTGTTCGGGTCACCAGCTTTGATTCTTTAAAAGCCTTCTTAGTGACCAGTTTGTTTGGTCACACCAGACGGCTCTTTGTGTGAACCCACCAAACATAAAAGCAACAGATTTTTATAAAAGTCTCCGAATGTGTTTGTTGGGAGGAAGAAGTATTTTAGTGGGTTGGTTAAAGTCTTGTGACTCTTTGGCCACAAAGGAGTGTGTCACTGTATTGCTCATCTGTTAGTCACCTCAGTCGAGGAGCCGAGGCTTTTCTTTGCATTCAGATCACATGGATCTTTCAAAAGATCTTTTTGTCCTATTAAAAGCCATCTGATGTCGATCTCATTGGATTTAAAGGAACCACTTTCCTATATGCATCTGCTGATTCTAAACAGACTTAAACACCTTTCCCTTTTTTTTTTCTTTTTGGGGCAAAACTTAGTGCCAGTGTTTGCTAATAAAACTAGCTTTTTAAAAATATAAATCTGAAATTAATCAATTTTGTTAGTTTAATTTGGTCTGGATTGAGTCTTGAACTTTGTGTTTGGTTTGTATTCAGACTGCCGTCAACAGGACATTTTGGACCATGTGGCTAAAGATCTCTTCAGTCAATGGCCAGGCATTACGAGGGCGGGGCAAAGCAACAAGAGAAGAAAAGTGGAAATCCTGAGCTTTGGAGTCCTTGTCAAGATAGTTCATTTATTCAAATTGTATATTTCACAGACCAATTTTGATTGTATCAACGTCAGGTACAAGACTTTTTACTGCTACTTTGGTACAGTGGAGGCATGCCGCAAGACGATTACTGTGGAGACGATGGCTAAGAAGGTACGCTTATAAGTGTTCATCATGACATATAAACCACGTATCCACAGAGCGGTACGGTGAAGAGTGGTACGGTGCGGTCCAGTTCATTCTGGCGAGGGTTTCCATTCAGTTAACACTCGCTTCGTCAGAGCGGTTTGTTTTCATGGCGCATGCGCAGCGTAGACCGAGGATGGCAAGGAACGTTTACAGTTCCACTGCAGACCAGGCCTGCTGTTGTTTACAGGCATTTTCAATATAAACCCGTGACCAAAATAGTACACAGGAAACGTCAAAAACCCGAATGCTTACGAAATGTTAGAAACTTTGCTTTAAATGAGAGCTATAATTGGCGCTTTCTCATGTCATCACTTTCTGCCAATCAACTGGTAGTGACAGTGGCTCCGCCCTAACTGTTCATTCCACCTTTCAATAGACCTACAACCGATGTGGGCCCTCAAGAGGTGCGGTTCAGTAGTTGTTTCAATGAACCTCCATCCATCCGACCACATTCAAAGTGTCTCATTGTTGCTCCGCTAATGTTTACATCCCGGTGGCTGTTTTGGTTCAGTTGTTCCACTCTAAGTGCGGAGCCTATTCAGACTGAGGAAACTGAGCGAACTGGAGCTCAGTCCGATTGGAAATGAACCGAAACCACCTCGGAAGATGGGTGCCAAACAGGTTCCTGGTCTGGGATCAGGGTCCTCTTAGGTGTATACAGACTGATTTTTTTTTCTGGTTTATCAAGGGACACAATCTCTGGTTCATTTGAAACAAACCAAACGTGTCCAGTCGGAATACCCCTCTAAATTAGGAATTCCTATAAAGGTTATAAGAATAGATCAAAAAGTTTCGACCACCTAACAGACAATTGTGGTTAAGTTTATCATTGCTTAAGAAAAGGTGGATAAGTGGAAAATGATGTTAAAAGGGATTTTTTTATTGATGTTTTTGCTCTAAAATGGTTTAACCCACCTTTTAATGTACGGAAAAGGGCGTTGAGTTCAAGTTATTGAAGTTCTTAAGTGTTTTTGATGAATCCATTAGCTACCGGTCTAAAAACAATAGCTTAAAGGCATATTGAGATCTGTAGATGTGTTAAACTCAGCTTAGCAGCAGGTCAAGAAATGGTTGTTTAAAGTCACATCATGAGTTTAACCAGGCAGAAAGGAGGGGGGGCAGCCTCCCAGTGGAAAAGTACTGCAGTGATTAAGCCATCCAGACCTGATGCAATATGCAGCACTTCTCATGGTCGGAGGTGGCCTCCGGTTTTAATGGGTTCATGTTTCAGTTGATAAGTTCAATCAGCTGAACTCATTACTGCAGCCAAAGATGCACATCAGGGTTAATTATAGGCTTAAAAAAATGCCTTAAAGTGTCTGAAGATCTCCCAACAAAAGTGTCGTGTGTACATTTTTAAACTGCAGGATCTAAAAGGTTCCTGTTATGGAATTTGCCATGTCATGAAACGGGCAGTGTGCTTGGTTGGTGTTTCCTTTTCATTATCATTATTTTTTTTCCCCCCCCCTTTACAACCTGCTATTAAAACTGATTTAAATGTCCATTCTTTAGTACCATCTCTCAAGCCTTTCTGACTCCTGGTTGAACAGGAAGCCTCCTGTTAACCCACACAACAGCAATTTGCAACCGGCAGATCATCAGACTCCTAAAAATAAAATACCACTTGGGGGTTAGACCAGGACACGAGAGATTTTTTTCTTTTCCTTTCTTTTTTTTTTTTTTTTTAAAGCTGTCTTGCCTCCTCACAGTCTCATTGTGTTCCTTTGTGTTGAAACTGTGTGTGCCCTCAGTGTGCAGCCGCGTAGCAAAGTATAGTGTTAGATCGCACCTCCCCAAGCATCTTTATCCACGCCGACTCAGGAAGTGGACTGTTAGTACTTTACACCAGATACAGTTTCTCTCACCCCAGGAGACCAGATAGTAATCTTTTTATCACCAGCCAGATGGGTTTGTTCTGGTACCACGCAAGAGTGAATGAATGCTTGAATTGCAGTGGTAATAATGGTCTCTTATTTTTCTTTTTTTTTTAATTTGTGGGATTGTTGGATCCAAACATATAGGTTGTGTCCAGTTTCCCTCATTACTGCGTCCACACCCAATGCGATCCATACGTCAAATTTTTGTCAGATCCCTCTCTTTCAACACACTGTCCAAAAATTGTGTTCATAAACTTGACATTTCAGACAAGTGTGGGAGGAGCTATTGCCAAAAATGTCTAGCCTCATTGCTACAAAATGAGGATAGACTGTATATCTCATTTACAATGCATGGAAGACACGGGTGATGTTAGGAGATCAGGATTTTATTTTTTAAGGGTTCTACAAAAGCATCTGCAGTCATGTCTGGGTTCATGGGATCATTCAGAGATTCTCCAGCGGTACTTCCTTATCTCTGTGACCCAGTTTGACGACCCGGTTAGTCCAAGGTGGGGAAAAAATAAAAATAAGAATAAAATTAGAGGATCTTTTTAGTCGTGACTTAATGCAAATAAAAAAATATCAAGTCTGGGATGAGAGCAGTTAGATTTTCTTCAATGTTGGTTATGAATTACATCAGCACGTCACAGGCCAAAGCTGAGTTTGTGAATGGTTGATGCAACGCATCTTATTTGCAAAAGTTCTTAAAATCTTGATGGGTTTTACTTTCAAAGGTCGTTACCATATACAAAGCTATATCAAAGCTTATAAACCATTTCATACTTGTTAAAAAAAAATCTATTTTCTCTTTATGTCCACTTTTATTTGTCAAAAACTGTATTTATAATTCTCATGTTGACTAAAACGTAAACACAAATGTCTTATGGTTTGAAAGGATGATTGAAGATTTTCTGGCTTTAGGTGTTCGCCGAGGCAGACCCCTGGTCAAAAGCCGTATGCTGCGTTCACACTAAACGTGATTTGCATGGTCAAATTGGCCTCCGTCACCTCTCCGCAAAGCCAGAAACACTCAAATGGTGTCACAGGACCTCAGATCAGATTTGTACTTTAACTTAACATTATAACTGGAGCGCGGATTGCAACGTGAACGCAGCATTAGTGCACTATCTAGGGTAGGGGTGTGCAACTTTTTTCACTAAAAGAGCAATTTGGTCCAGGTTCTTATGGATCGAACCTCAGAGAGAGCCACAAAGCTCATTTTCAATAATTATGACTTGTGTCCTTCATCTTTTTTTCTTCTTTTACTAGTGAATAAAAACATGGCAACATTAGTGTTGAATCCAAATTATTTTTAAATCTATACATGTAAATGCAATAAGATGATGTCACTCTGATTATAAACCACTCTGACGGTAGCTTAAACGTTTTACCATCATTTTAATCCGTTAGGCCTAACTGACATGTCAAATATCTAGATTATTAGTTAATTAATTTGTTAAGTTTGAAGTTTTCTTTAAAGCTAAAGAGCCACAATGGAGGTATGAAAGAGCTGCATGTGGCTCCGAAGCCTCAGGTTTGCAGACCCCTGATCTAGGGCGTCTTCTAGAAGTCTTTGCGAAAAACTAGTGTGCATCAATACTCACCAGATTGGGAAATATAGACCACAATGCATTGTGTTTAAACGATTTTTAATGTAATAAAAATGTATTTGGTATTATTTTCTATATATCATCCAAGTTTTTATCAACAGAACACATATATAGTCTTTTGAATATGTTAATGTTTATGAGGTTATAAAATCCAGGGCTCTTGATGGTCTCACACTATATCATCTTGTAGGGTTTTTGGGGAATAGTGAGGAATTTCGGACATAGCCATAGCTTCATGTTTGCACTGGTTACAGTGTAAAATGATACCAAAGTACATTAGATGTTTGCCTAAACTCTTACTTATTACCTCCTTTTTCAATTATGTAATCTGTGCTAATCTGCTAGAAGTGCTTTGCAGTAATGATGTGCTGTCAATGCATTCTCAGATAAATGTGTTGCCATCAGAGCTAAACCACAGAGCCACTTTGCTTTACTTGTTGATCTTAAAACAACTATATGTATATCTGTATAAGTAGATTTTTGTAGCACAAATGTATTTTCTCAGTTGAATTTGAATGATAAAGTTTTTCAATAGAAGAAACTTTACTTTCGTACAGTTGAAGTAAGAATATACTAGGGTTTTCTGCAAAAATCTCCAAACAGCAGGTTTGTGCGTGCAGACAGCAAGCGAAGCAGGAAACAGCAGTTTGATCTGAGCCCGTCTTTTCTACATCCTTCAACGGTCGCTGGTATCTACAAATGCATCGAGGCAATCTCGCAGCCCCCAAAAATGTCAAAGATGCAGCAAAAAGACGAGAGGATCGGTTTCAGTGGCAGACACAAGGGTGCATTTATGGGGATGAGAAAAAAATAGAAAAAAGTGAAATGACCCCAGATAAAACTGGATGTTTTTCTTGATGCCATGTCAACACGACAGGCTTCACATTCCTACTTTTGTTGTTTTTCTGATGATGGCAACTGGAAAGAATTTAATTTGAAATTATCTGAATAAACCACTAACACAAATTTTGGATTAAACAACTAAATCGTGCTCAGTCTTTGAGTTGGCTGTCTTGTCCTTTGAGTTTTATTGAGGTCACCATGTTGATTTTTGGGGGTCACTTGCATCATGCCACAAATTTGCACTAACTCTTCATTGAAGTCGCATTTTTTAGGTTACTCTTTGTTCTAGCCAAGTTTACAACTTTCAAAAGATTGATGTTTAACCTTTTTACACTGGAGCTGTCCCTGGTGACAGGAAATGACACGCTCTTTGAAACACTAACGTTTTGACCATATAAATACAGCAGCTTTGCTCTGATATGCAACACCACCCTAAAGTATTGTGTTTTAAGGCAAAGCTTCAGAATCCTTTGGAATTGCGTTAATTTTGTAAATGGTTGAAAAGTTTACGGTATTCCATTTTCCAAACTCGTTGAATCCCTTTTGGGGTGGTGAGGTTGCTGGAGCCAATCCCAACTACTAATGAGGGCTTAAGGGTATACCCCTGGACAGGTCACCAGTCCACTGCAGAGCTTAAAAAATTTAACTTTTTTTCTGTATTTGTTCTGCCAAAGCTTATCGTGTGTGCTGCGGTGGAGCTGTTAGAAATATCCAGTCCTATAAGATTCACGTGAAAGGTCCTAACCCAAAACAAAGTTTGGTTCTTGTTCTGGCCTCCTAGATTACAGACCATCTTTAATCTGTTCTATATGTTTTGTAAGGTTGTTTCTTGTACTGTCTGTGGACTCATTGGCTCCATGTTCTCACCTTTCTGCAAAGCAATGACTCCTGGTATTCCTTCAATTCATTGCACTTGAATTGAAGCTTTGTCATTTGCAGCATTAACAATGCAATGAAATGCTTATGATGAGAAGCCAATATACTCGCCAGGAGGTACGCGTACACACACTTGTTGTACCGCAAGGATCAATATATTTGTGTGAAATGGCAAATTTGTCAAATGCGTATTAAGGTCTTCTAGTTAAAAAATGCCCCAAAAAACAGAATCCCTGTTGAGGGGTCAAATAGAACATACTGGCTTTGAGCATTATTTTAGTACCTATTTAAAGGTTTTGTCTGTAATGTTTGCGTCTAAAAGCGCCTAACTTTTATTATTTTAATACTGTCAGGAAGTCTTTCTGATACCAGTATTCCAGAGTAGCCATTTTTACTTGTACTATCCTTTAATGACAGCTTTTGCTCTTCAACGATTCCTGGTTTAAAGAACTTCCTGCCTTGTCATCTCAGTTTTCAACCCCTGATCACGGATAGCAAATTAAGCCATTTACTTTTCAACCAGAAGACTGTAATCAAACCATAACTCATTGAAACACGGTTACCAGAACGCCAGCAAGAGGAAGGAATTCCTTTTTCCAGGAACCTGGATTGATAAAATGTCAGCTTAATGTGAAACTCTAAACCACCCTAGTGCAGCCGCTATAGAGCTTGCGATTGAGCGCCGTCCAGTCGGCGTGTGCGTCCCGGCGCTGAGTTGACATGAAGATCAAGAGACGCTATCGGACATCAACTCCAAACACACTGTGCTGCATGAAGAGGAATGCAGCTACGCGCTCCAGCAGCAGCACAGGGACACAAAGAGCCAACATTGTATTTAAATTAAAAAAAAATGTTGCCTCACAAAAGGGTCTCACACGGCCTGAAATAGACCCCACTCATCCGCCCATCTGTCGGATCTGCTTCCTATAAGTTGGGCCAAACCACCAACTCACAGCACACAAACCTGCGGAAGCCAGAAACATCAAACAGCAAGAAAGCCCTAAATGTAGTATTTTATGTTTTGTATTATAAAAGTCGCAACACAGACCTAAGAGTAACCATAATTTGCATAATGTTGAAACAGACACGGTGAAATGCCCCTCTTTAGACAGCGGTGTTACTGTAGCTTAATGGCCTCTTTCAATAAAAAAAAAAAAAAATCTATGTAAACACGCATAAATGGGCTTTTTGGGTTTCCGTGTTCACTGTCACGTTCATGCTAATTTTTAAGACCATTTTTGGACTCTGTATGCAAACTGCTTAACCTTTAAACGCATGTTGAAAGTTAAAACAGGTCCTACTTTGACCAATCAGACTGGTTTGGTAGTGACGTAAGAATGACGTTCCTTTTTAACCCTCGTGCTATCTTATGGGGTCTAGATGACCCCACCCGTATATCGATGTGTGATTCCTTCCATGACAAAGATGGACGGGATTTCATTGCTACCACGGACACCAGTCAAGATATAAAATCTCTGGGGGGAAAAAAAAAAGTTCAGCATGCTGTTTTTTGGGGTCCAGATGACCCTACTTTTAATGTAAACATTCCTAGGATAGCACAAGGGTTAATTCCTGGAAGTTTTGTTTAGTAGAGGTGTGAAAGAAAATTTGAAACATTCGCACCACTTTAACATTTTTCACTAAGCCTTCTCCAACTGTAGGCAGCGGACTAGCGCTAGTAAACAATAGAAGAATTCCCTCCCTGCTTGTGTATGAACACTATGAGCTAAATACGTGTTCAAGAACCCACTTTTAGCGTGTTCTTTAACACACGTCACATTCTCGACGTGTCCTTATCTTCAAAGTTATCATATAGAAAAAGGAAGTAGAATTAATACGTTTTACCCCCAAATGCCACCATGTGGTGACGTAAATGCAAGTTTTTCAAGGAATTCTGCAAGTGGCCGTGCAGGCATCAGTAATTAGGAAGGGGCAGTTGCTATCGGCATCTACTTCAATTATTTAATTTTTGTTCTGTTGTTTACAAAAGTTTGCAATGGCACTGCTGTTCATGTTTACTATTGTTAAAACAGAGTTTTACAGATAATTCAAATTCAATTTCTGTCAATGCGTGTCAAAGAGAGAGTGTTACGGATTTCAGCAATGTTGCACAAAAGTGTTTATTTGTAGCACAAAATTAGACATACGTTGTTTATTATGGTTGTGTTCAAACTAACAAATTAATGGGCATATATATTTGCTTAAAAATACATGTTTTTACCAATTTTTGCAGTATTGCGATATCATTGATATCGTGAGTCGTGTATCACATCATATCGTGAGGTACTCAGTGATTCTCAGCCCTAGTGGCCACCCGAGCACATTTTGAGGTTGCGATGTGGCAGTCCATGGACAGGCAGGGATGACGTTATTACGAAATCGGGCAACAGGTGGGCGGCCACAGAGCGGTTTCGCCGGCCGGCTGCACATCGGACTGGCTATCCATCTCAAGTGCCACAGGCCACAAGCTGCCCGGGAGTATATAAAAAGTGTGCCATTCTGCACGCCTTTCGGCTGCCGTCTACGTTCATGACCACGGCGATATTCAAAGAAATCGGCATGGAATCTTGAAGAATCTGCCAATGCCTCCCCATCGCACTGTAGCAGTTGTACAGTATGTGACCGTAGCATAACCTCATTAGATGGATAAATCGAAACTAACACAAACTGTAAATTAAATGTCGTTACTTTTCAGAAATATCTTTCATATTTGAAGGATCAAGTTTTTTATTGATAGAACTATTACCAAAACAAATCCGATTCAGGTTTTCAACCGTTGACTAATTGCTTTATACGACTAATTACATCTCCATTGTTGACCCAGTAATGGATTAATACAAATATAGAGCAGCAGTCGTCCCCATCCCCAGTCTGTGAACCTTTGATGTAATTATCCCTTTCCCTCAGGGAGAAATTATTCCTATTTTTAGCTTTTCAAGAGGAAGACTTGAATAAAAAGAGAAGAGAAAACCCAAGAAATTACAATTTTACACTTGGACCATTTGGGGGTTTCTTTTGTGACTTCCAAATTGTTGAATTTGAAGTCTTAAATGTATAAAGAACAATAAAAGGGCATTAACTTATGGACAGTTGCTGTGCAATTAGTTGGAATACAATTTCAATTCACAAAAAGCATGCCACGTGATTTCTCAATTTTAGACAAAGGAGTGAACCATCTAACCTCTTAAACAGGCAGGTTAATGATGAGTGATCACTTTGCAATCTGTGGAAATCAGGGTTATTTGACTTCCGCCATCGACTGGCCTCACTAAGCCTCTGGGCTTTAAAATGTGCCCTAGTTTGGTCTACACGGGCATCAACTATGTTACACAACTTTAATGTTTTGTGTGTCTGGGTGATGCTGTGGACTTGTGTGTATGTGTACAGACTATGAAGCATAAAAATCATGTTTCTAAAGTTGATGTGGAAGGGGAGTGTTGCATACTTTTTTTTACAGAATTTAGAAGCATTTAGATGCTGAAATGAATGTTTCGAAGGACAAGTGAAATTTGGGATCTGTTTTATTTTACCTTGTGGCAAGGGCTGGAGTACTTCTGTCAAGTTGGGTTTAATCTATCACTGAGCCCATCAGTCATTGCCTGTTGTTCAGTATCGGTGTTTGTCCTCCGCTTTTTACTGCGACTATCTGAGCATATCAGAGGGACAGGGGTTGCTCCGGCTTGGCCCCTGCAACATTTCCACCATTTTATTGCGCTCTCCGAAGACTATTGCAATCAGATAAAAGTCATTTCATCTTTTAGTCGAATAGTTTATCTCTTCAATTATATTGGGGAATTATGGATCTAAAGTTTACGGCCTAGCAGATTGCGCGGCTCTTCTATAATACAATTGGTTTCTCGTCCTAAAAGATTCTGAGAAGTGTGCTGAGTGGGAGAGCAATGACCGGCTATGATCTGATTCTACTGGTGACTTTGCTGCATTGAGCTCTGCAGCACAAATTCCCTGGAAATGTATGCTTGTTTATGTGGGTACGTGTTGCGCCAGTGGTAATTCAGAGTGTTTGTCGAGTGCACGCATGGTATGTTGGTTATACAAGGGTGTCTGACTTGTTACTGTGTGTATGGGTGCCATTATTTACAGTCTGAGCACTTGTCTCTGTATATAAATCAGGAGGAAATATTATTACATCATCGGCAGCCTCAGGGTAGCACACTGGGCCCTGATGCACATCTCCTCATCCTCGAAGCTCGTCTTCCTTTTAGTCTGTTCATCGCAACTAATACACTAGAACATTTTTTCTTCTCACAGATTTTTATTGTTACCTCTTACCTTCTCAATAAAGTCATTTATAATTAGACCTCCATTTGCTCTACGAGGGAAATTGCACTTCAAGGTCAAAGGAGAAGGTTCAACATCTGGTTCAAGGATTTTCTTTCATCTTTACTCACTGACCTTTAACAGATGTGTGCATCTGTTCACTTGTTTATGCACATGTGTATCTTAAAAGTTAGTGTTGCATATTTGTGACGCCATAGACCCTAAGGGTTGTCCTTTCTGCTACTATTCTTTGTGTGTTTTTTTAAATGCGTATTCCGTGTTTAAGGCACCGTCTTTGTGGTTCTGAGGGCTGCAGTTGCCGTGCAGGAAAACGTCTCCTACCGCAGCTGCAGCTTCAATCTGTCAAAGGAACAAAAGCCATTCAGGGCCTTTCATGCATGGCTAATCTGTTACACTGTAACTTGCAAGTTTCAGTGACACTTGGAAGTGCACGTGATTGGTGAACTGAGATGATGAGACGCTCAGAGATTATTATACGGGTTCATGAAACTTCAGTGAGGGGTGGGTACATGAATTAGAGGAGACTGCATTTTCTTTTTGGGGATGGGTCATTTGATAGGATTTTTTTTGCAGAAGATCAGCCAAGTAATAAGTCTAAGAAACTTAGTTTTTTTAATTAAACTTTTAAAAGTCTTTTGTTTTTTATTAGTTGGACGTTTCAGTTAAAGTTGATTGTTTCCTTAGAAAATGAACTGACCATAGACTATATCAAGATGAAATACTGTTTTCAGGCTATTTGCTATTAAAGTTTATACTTGATACACTTTTATAAGATGTAACCATTCGTGTACCATTAGTTGCAATTAACTTTATTTTTTCACCAGACTCCTTGTTAATAATCACCTCCTGAGTTGAGGAAGGTTTGCACCAAAATCAAATCCATACATTTTTTATAAGTATACAAATCAAGTAGTGCGAATAACGGCAAAAACCTCAATCTCATGTTTTAATCCAGAAAAAATAAACTGCATCCACTGCAACCTAGTATACATATCCTTCAACAGAATCAGCCAATCCTGCTGTCTCTTTTTTTACCACTGTCTAGAGTCCACATTTTTTTTTATATTTAGACCTTGTTTGTTGTACATGGATTATTACAGAAAGATATTTATCCTTAAACATAAAAAACATGTTGGGGCTCGTGTAAAAATTAGTCAATCTTCAAGGAACTGTCTTTAAAATCGCGGGGAATTTTTTTCCACTTCTCCAGTAAAATAACTGTATCGAATGTTGCTCAAAATGAATGGAGATTTTCTGTTCATTTTAAAGCTTGTGTGCTCAGGTTAGCTCGGACTTTGATCTCGCTTCACTTGGTGAAACATGAAGAATGCGTAAAGGAGCTGTGTGAGCAGTGGTGGTTTTTAAGAGTCGGAGAAATGACAGAGGAGAGAATTTTTATGTTTAAAGGAAAGCAGGCACCTCTCCGTCTGTCTGTGACTGTCTGTTCACATTTTTCTTTCACACAAACAATAGTAATCTAGGAATAGACTCTGAAAGTGCTGGAAAACATGCCCACAAGTCTTGGATGTGGCATTCTCAAACCCTTGTGCTGGAAGCCAGCGACTGACATGAAAAGAGAACGTGTATATTTCCTCCACTGATCACTGCAAGTGGGACGGCTTGAAAACAAGATGTCCATTTCTTTGTCTTGAAAGGCCTGAAAGACTGGAAAAACTAAAAAAAAAAAAACCTCTGCAGCTGCAAGAGCTGGTACTAAATGTACTGGTAACAAGATGTTACCTCACATGTTTTTCTGTGGAAGTCTCCTAAGCGCTCTTTGTACTGACCTTTTTCACAAAAGACTGACTCACAGCAGAGATTTATTTGTTCTTCACAAATAATTTGATCAACTGAGTTTAATGAAGAGACTGTGATGGGACTGCCAGTAAAGCTTTCAGTGTTAGTGCTTGTAAACTGGGATTGAAAACATGCCGAGTTCTCTAAAAATGATCTGCAATTCAACATGAAAGCCAGTAAACACTTTAACACCATAGCTGTCGCTGGCAACACCTAAATGTTACGCTATTTGACACACTGTAAGGGCGAATCCGAATTGTTCCCCTATGGCTTCACCCTACCCCTACGTTTAGCCCTTTAAACAGAGTTATTGAAAAATAGTGTTTTTAAATTTGGACGTCACTCCCACTTGACGTTCTCAATAGTCGCCAATCATCTACGTTTGCTCTGAGCCTCCAGCGCTCAGAAAATACATTCCATCAGTTTTATAGCTTTGAAATGTCATGACACCCCTACTCCTACAAATGCCCCTACAATTGGAGGGGTAAGGAGAAGCCGTAAGGGTGGGGGAAGAATTTGGATTCGGCCTAAAATCTTTGTTTACGCAATCACCATTGAACAGTTGATTCTTATGGTATGTTCACACTGGGCATGTGTTGGTTCAAGAACTTGCTTAATGCTGGCTCTGAAACTTTTAAAATATGATGTTTGCACTGGACGGTCCGGGGGACCAGTAATGACAATCAGGGACTTTCTGAGTCCCCGAGTGGTTAAAGTTCAACTGGTTTAACTTTCAACCTGCATTCAATGGCTGCATGTTTTGTACGTAGAGCCCGAAAATTAATTTAAAAACTTGTGTAGTTATGCGTGAATACGAGAATTTTGAACGCGGAATCCCAAAATGTGCATATAAGCCCATTTACATAGAGCTTTCATTGGAATTAATTGCGTTGCATGACATGGAGAGAAAAACTGTCTGTCATATTAAAACATTTCACTGTAAATTGTTGCCTAGCGGTGCAAAATCGCTCTTTTCCGGGACAGAATTAGCTGATTTATGCAGATTGCGTAAGCACTGCACTACTGTGCTACAACTACTACCACTACTACTACTGCGCTTCAAAATTCACTAGAATACAATAATTGCATCAACAGTTGAATAGTTGCGTTAGTCTGAAGAATGCTAACAGCTAGCGTGCATCAATGCTTACTACATTAGTGAATATAGACCATAATGCATTGCAGTCGAACAACTTCTGCAAAAAAAAAAAAATGTTTAAATGCAATCTTTTGATAAACCATCCACATGTTCATCATTAGAACACAGTGTAGTCAGAAAAGGATGTTGTGAAATTTTTGTATTGATTTGATTTTTACTTTGTGAAATTGGTGATGTCATAGCCAATGTTTAGAAAAATGAAAGAAAAGTAGTGAGCATGGTGTCCGAATTGCTCTTAAAATCCAGCGCACTAGATAGTCCCGCATTATACCTTTTTTTTTTTTTAAGTAGTTGGGGATTAGGATGGAAATTTGGAAAATTTTACGCCATTTTACTGTCATAACCGGTTGTGCACATAACAGCTGGTTCCTCAGTAAAAACGTTCAAAGTTATTTAAGGATCTGAATCCCTGACCATCTTTTTGATATACTTCATTTCTTTTTTTGTGAAGTTTATTCAAGCCCTGTGACAGCCTGGGGATGTACCCTACCTAAACCCAGCAGCCAGGTTAGGCTCTGGCAACCCCGTCACTCCAAAAAGGGGTATAGTAGAATGAAAATTGCTCTGTTTTAGTAAGAGAATATGTAATCCTTAACTGTTAATTTATTGGAATTTTTATAATTAGTATTTTTGCAAGTACAAGTTTTTTCAAATTTCTACTTTGTAGAAATTATAAATGAGGCAAATAATTTTATTTTGAAACTTGCACAGTTTTTAAAGTTCACTGGTTTTATCTAACACCATAATTCATTTAAAAAACAGGTGTAGTGAAAAGAGGTAAACAAACTTTCACTACAAATGAACTTCCCGGTTGCAAAATTTTCATCTGCATAGAGATGTTGCAGTACGACATTTAAATGTAGTTTTCTCCATTAAGACCTGGCCACTCACAGAATGACACACCAATTGTACCTTTTTAATCAGAGCAAGAACCACATAGGCTTCATGTTGGTGAGTAATAATGATCAAATGGACCAGAAGGAGCTGCTCCTTGATGCACAGTTGATATTTGGGCTAAATATGCTAAAAATAGCTATACTAATTAGCTAAGAGTAGTTTTTTACATTCATCTGTGCATGCTTCATGTCATTTCCATGATTGAGGACATCCACCAGATGGATGAAGGGATTTGGTTTTGAGGATTTCTTTTTTAAGCATTTGTTGCTAAAGATCAGTTTTAAAGAGCACGTTTTCATTTCTCCTCCCCTCTATTTGGAAAAGTGCTCCTGAACATGAATTTTTAAATGGCACACTTGCATATTGATTCAGTCGAGTTCATTATCTCATCTAATCTTGTCTGGATTCTGTTTTTTGTCTAACTTGGCGAGGAAAACTATTTGCATGTACGTCCTAGATGCATCAAAATAAAGACGTATACCGAGGAGAAATTCCAAGAAAGATGGTTCAAAGATTTCTTGGTGTTGGTTGTCCAACCATCCATTCATTTATCCATTTTCCAAACCCACTTTTATCATCCTCCTAGAGCCCACCCAGCTACTATTGATTGTATTGGTAGAAGGCGATTGATCCATCATCAGTCCATTGCAGGAGACTGTTGGTTGTCTTTTTATGTAAATGTCTGCACTACCACTGTCTGATCAATATTTTTCTCTTCAAATTAAGCTAAAATTTCATGTCTTGTGGATGCTTTTGAAATGAAACATCCTTACTTTGGTATTGTGTTACGCTCTGAGATATAAATCTGTGACTTTTCAGGCTGGTTTATTCTTTTAGATGAGAAACTTGGTCTCACAGATGAGGTTGCAAGAACAAAGGTCCTTCTGTTGTAGACATTTTAAACGGCACCACAAGCTAACCTTAACCCCCGTGTAGAACTCAAAGGGCTCCTCCATTTCTGCGCACCATGTGCCCTGAGCAATTAAACAACTACATCCCTATATCACAGTTCACCTTTTGTGGTCTTGTTGTTTCAAAGACTGTGCTCAGTGCTCTATTGCATTACTTTTCTCTTTTTACGATGCACCTTCTTCTGTGTTCTGATTGGCTGTTGACCTTGTCAATCTCCTCTGTCCTATGTACCTTGTAGGTCCTAAAAACCCATTTTCTTTATATAATACTAGACTCATTTTTCTATCAAAGTTGGAACTTTGAGAGTTTAACTAAAAGAGAAAAGTGTGAAAATGTCTATCAAGTCTATATAGTGTGTAGTGAGAAGCTTTGCAGCCTGAAAACATCTGTAGTCCTACTTTACGAATTTCACCTATCAAAGCTTATTTATGAAATGTCCCCAACCACAATAAACAAGGGACCACTATATTCTGCAAAAAAACAAAACAAAAGGACAATAATGGTGGAATATAATAAATTGGTTTCTTTTAAGTTGACATAGAAAAGTAGAATAATGCATCTTAGCGTGCTTTTACACTAAGAAATTATAGAAAGAGGATGAACATAGATATCAAATAGATTCTGGTCAGGTGCTACGGTTCATTATGTCCCATATGTTTTAGCAGGGCACTTTATGCGGTGATTCTCTTGCACCGTTACCATGCCGACTCCAAATGGTTTGCCGATGACACAATGCTTGCAGCACAACAATCAAATCAATAGGTGAACTACGGTTACGGGTCAAGATGGCGTTGGGATGCAGAACTCGTACAAATGTCTAGGTTCTTGTGGGTTTGTATGTTAAATGGCAGCACCAAATAGCCATAACCGGAAAATTTACAGTCTGTATACATGTATGCATTGAGGGACTTTGCTAAAATGCAAACAATGTCAGCAAAGGAATCATAGCAAAATTGTAAAATCATCTATTACATCTAATCTGAAAGACAATACTCTTCTCTCATGGTGACTGGTCATATACTGAAATTCATTAGTTCTTTTCTCTTTAAAGATTTATTACCTCCGACCACAAAACACGACTGAAATATGCAAAGCCAACGAGGACTATTATTGACGGATATCTGTGACCCAGAACGGCATGTACTGCTGTGTAATCTCGTGTCTCAGCCTGTCTGTCCAGAGATGGAGCCTCGCTCACCAAAGCAGCTCAGGCTGCTGATGCTTGAAACCCTTTGAATCTACTTTTTTTTTGGCTATTTTTTTTTTTTTTAGCCCTACAGCAAAGGGATATGTTGTTCAAGAGTTTGATGCAAGATGAGTCTGTTAAATTCAGTTGCGTCTCTCGTGTCCTCGTTTTGAAGAAAGAAAGTTGTTGTACGCCAAATCCCCCACAAAACTGAGCTCATTTGAGGAGTCAATCAAACTGTTACTATTCCTAAATGAAACGGCACGGCTTCTTTTAAACAGGGTCAGGATGCGTCTTATCAAGATGCATTTGTACTATGACTCATTCTGTTATGACTGTAGCTTTGCCATAATATATTAACTACATAACAGCATTTCACAACCTTGTTGGAAAGGTTTGCAGAAACTTGAAATTAAAACTCTTGTCTCGTCTCTATTGTGTTTCTTTATATGGAGTTCACTTAAAAAAATACTTAACTTATACACCACAACTAAATTTAATTCCCCACACCCATCCTTTCTTTAACTTTTTTTTACACTGTAGTTACTTCTTAAAGAGGCTAAATAAGGTCTATTTTCAATTCATTGTTTTTGTCATTCCTTAACATAGACAAACGGAGGCAGTTGTCCTCATAAAACGAGACAATTGTCCATCTCTAAAGCTGTTTGTAGCAAAGTGCAAAGAAGCCACACCAGTCCCTTGAACATTGGACCAACTATGGGCTTGTTATTTGGCACAGTTGTTCAGTGCTCTGGATGGCTCTCTAGATGGATTGTAATAGGAGGTTATAATCGTCGGCATTGGCCACAAGCTCAAAAAACAACCCTAGTATTCATCATACTTCTTGTACTTTGCAACCTATAATCCTGTTTTACTCTAGAATTAAGAGAAATGGTGGCTAAAACATTAATTTCTCCTTCATGCATCCCAGAAAATGAAGCTGAGCTGCATTTCTCATTTTGCCAAATTTAAATTATTTTTCTAGACTTGTCAACAACAAATCCTTCAAATAGGTGGCCAATTAAAGTCTGCTACTCTCTTTTTCTTGAGATTTTTTTGCTGTGGTTCCCATGTAAACTGCTGTATTTATAGACTTTGCAGAGTCAAATTCATGACTGTTTGATCTATTTTAGAAAATGGCTGCTAAAAGGTTATTTTTAAGGCTGTCTGTTCTTATGAGCGACCTCCTGATTGTTTTCCAGTCACCCCTTTCTCATTGCCTCTTAAATGCCTGTCAATGAATCAGGAAATGATTTCTGCTGAGTGTCAGTCTGGGGCTAATAGCTATAAGGCCATTTCCAAACCATTAAACATCTATTGTCACTGTAGCGAGAATAACTATTTAAAAATTGGAACACGTCCACCACAAGTTAGCTATTTTTCCAGGAGAAAATGCCCCAGAATTGCATTACATTACTTGGTATTTATTAGACACTTGTGTACAAATAAATTTTCAGGTTTCTTGCAAATAGGGCAGTGTGGGGTTAGGTGTAGGTGTTTCAATTCCTGAATTTAAGGCTAAATATCTTGAAAGTTTTAAAGCAGAGTGAGGGTCTCAGCTGACACCCCAGGAGGCTCTGAATTGCTATTGCTGCTGGGGTCCCTGTGCTCCATCCCTTGACCCCTTTTTATTTAATTTAGATCCAATACCACTTTGCACAGAAGAATCAATCTATCTGGCAAGCAGATTGACCTTTAGAGTTCCACCTATTGTGGTGTTTGTTCATATTTTTGATTAGTCTTTTTCAGAAAAATGTAAAAGAAGGTTTTTGTAAATGTGACCTGTGTGATAAGCTCTCTGGAAAACACAGCTGTGAAGACACCGTTTTGTGTGTTTGTGTTGTTTTATTTTTTTTGGTTTTTTTTTGGCATTCCAACTTGTGTCTGGAGTTACAGCTGAGCACACACACACTTATAGATTGTTTGAGAGTGATTCGTTTTTCTAATCTAAATTGTGGCCTCCATGCATAAAACATACAACTTAGAAATGTTAATGTAAAAAGGAAAACATACAAACATAATATGACTAAAGTTTTGCATAAAATACAGAAGGGGTTTATACAAACATACACTTTGCGTGTCAGAAGATCATTAACCCCTGTTGTGGCAGTAAAATTGGTCTAACACAAGAGGCTCTCAACTCATATCTGTTTGCTCAGCTGTTGGACAGGACAAGTTTAAAAAAAAAAAGAAGAAATGTTAATGTCAAACATGCAAACGTTAGAAGTGAATTTATTTAAAACTGTACATTTGTCAGTTATCAAGACCCTGTTAAAAGCTTTAACTTAAGATCTTTTTATTTCATACCTTGAGGTCAGGTCATCTTAGATTGGTTTGACAAAAATAAACAAGACTAAAATTACAATTTTGAGCTATTATCTTAATTTTTATTAGGCACTGAAGAAAAGACAGGAAGCAGAGCTGGAGGTAGCAGAGATGAAGATGCTGAGGTTCTCTTTGGGAGTGACCAGGATGGATAGGATCAGGAATGAATACATCAGAGGGACAGCACATGTTAGAGGTTTTGGAGATAAAGTCAGACTGAGATGGTTTGGACATGTTCAGAGGAGAGACAGTGAATATATTGGTAGAAGGATGCTGAGTCTAGAGCTGCAGGAAAGAGGTCTAGAGGAAGACCAAAGAGGAGGTTTATGGATGCAGTGAATGAAGACATGAAGGTGGCTGGTGTTAGAAGATGTAGCAGACAGGGTTAGATGGAGGAAGCTGATTTGCTATGGCGACCCCTAAAGGGAAAAGAAGATTAAATAGATATACAAATTATTTTATTGTCCAAGCATGGGAATATGGACATATATGGGTGGAGTTGTAAACAGTTGAAAGAATTTTGCAACTACAAATTGATTTGATTGGTTGAAATAAACCATTTCAAATCAAAAATAAAATCAAATATCATCATTTAAGGTCTGCTCGTTTTTCAAATATCAGTATTTTTTGTTTTAAATACAAAACGGGCAACACATTTTCTTAAGAGCCCTAGAGCTTACGCTTTCGAGGTTCGTTGATAACTTTTTTAGTTATCCTTTATTCATAAAGGAGTAAAAAATATAAAACTGTTGTAGCAGCTCTTATATTTGAAAAAGAAACTGCATCCACTGCTGGATGGAAGCCAATCTTCCGCTTCATCCATTTGATATTTTAACGTTATTTTACCTCATTTATTTATTTAGCTTGTGTCTTTACTTTTTAGAAAACTACTGTTCAATCATTTTTATTTAGCAGCAACCGTAAACATTAAACCGAGATGCGTAACATAAAAGCATCAATATTTAGCATCTACTGTAAACTGTTTTATTGAAATTGTGAGATTGTTAATACCACACACTGTTGGATTGATTCTCAAATGGAGAATCTCCAACAATTGTTCTGCCTCTCCTGGAGGGCGTTTCAGTTTGGCCACTAGGTGGCGATCGTGCTAAAGCATTACACCTTATTCCAGAAGAACAAGAAAGTATGAGCAAAAACTGTGCTTTAGACCTCAAATGGTTACTTTAGAAAATATTTCCTTAAGAGTTTGGAAAATTCATGCCTGTGAGTTTACAAAGTTGTTCATTTAGTCAGCAATCTATGTTTAGGTCGACCTATGTTTAGCATTAGCCGTCCTTTGGGAAATTCCATTAAATTTTAGCATCAAGCTAGCAGACTTTAGCTTTATGTGTTAGATCAATCAAAACTTTTATGGATCAATTATTAATCAATTAGGCATAGATCGATCCAGATCGATGAATCGATTTTTATCAACCCAGCCCTAATTTCTCTACATCCGTATACTTACTAAGTATTTTGATCGAACCTGTTATTTGATTAAACGGCACAGCAGAAACATTAATTTTAACTGTTAGTTTAATAAAAGCTGTGATAACAGGTCATCACTGTCTGAGGTTTCTTGACATTTGTGGTTCTGAATTAAAAATCAATTTTAACTAATTAAATTGAGTTTTAATTCCGAAGAGGAGAACTATCACCATGTCATACTCGAACAGCATGGCGAACTGGGATTTTGGCCTTTATTCCATGCTTACTGTAAATAAATAACGTTATAGCAAGTTATTAGGCTTAAAAAGTCCTCTGTCACGTCAAGCTAATGTTTAAAGATTTTCTTTCAAAGTCTGAGAAATGGGTAAACATTAATTTTTATGGGATGATTTGGCGTTTTCTGCTATGTTGAGCTGTGATGAGTGTTGTTCACCTTTCGGCTTATCCCTTTCGGGGTCGCCACAGTGTGACGAGTCTCACTGAGAAAAGCTAAAAACTCTTTAGATTCCAACTGATAAGATAAAAAGAATAGTCTCACTTCTCTTCTCTTTCAAGTGTTTTCATTCAACTCCTATCTAGATCTGAAGATCTGAAAGGTTTTGTTTGACCTTGACTTAAAAAAAAGAAAAACTTTCGATCACAGATTTAGATTTCATAAACCTATACAAACTTGAAGGTACTTGCCTCCACTGATGGTATCTTAATACTTTTTTTGCCTGATCTGTCTTAGGGGTAAATGCTTTAAGTAGGAAAGCTTTTTTTCCATTTTAATTGTCAGGTGCATTTATATTACAGCTGTAGACATTTCGAAAAGTTCTTGACAGACCCCTCCCACTTTAAAAAAAGTGCATGCCTTTGGTGGTTAAGTGTCTTTAAATCTATTTGAAAAACTTCAAACATTATTTGAACATAAAAATATATACTTTTCCTTTTGCAAGCCATCAGCATGTTTTTAAGAAAAAGTTAACTTGCCTCTTTTGACACCAACCATTGACTCTATACGAGAACTAGACCGAGTGACCCCTCCCCCTTTGGTTCCAAAAGTTCCCGTTGGTTCCATTAAGGCTAAAAATTCCATTGGCTATTATTGAGAAATATACAGCTGTTACAGCCATTTTTAACATTTTCTTGCTAATCCTAATTTTTGTTTAAGCCTTTTTTTTAGCTGTTTACAAGTTTTTAAAAAAATTTTATAAGATATGTTTATTTTAGAAGCGATTTTCTAAGTATTAATTGTTTTGGGTTCATGGGTTGTATGTGTTAATAGAGGGGAGGGTGAAGGGTGGGTTGGTTTTTCTTGTTTTTTATATGTAAAGTGCCTCGAATTGCACAAAGTATGAGAAACGCTTTTTATAAATAAAGTTTGATTGATTAATATAAACTAACCAATCAGAAGTCTTAATTAAAGTAGGTGGTCTCACATGGATTATATGAAGAAAATGATTGACAGATTCTCCTGAACCTGCTCTAGTGGAAGGGGTGTGGTCTTCTAACATGCTTACTCCTGATTGGAGAAAGTGGTTGCCATAGAAATATGGAGCAATTTGGACCAATCACTGCTTAAGGACAATTTCTGTTTCCAACATTGTGAACAGCCGTATCGTGAAAAAATGGCAACTGAATTTACAATTGACAAGTCCTTTTCTATGGGTGACATCCCGCGCACTGTTCACCTATTTATTTGAATTGAAAACTACAAACGGCGTTCCCATGTCCATATCATAATGCTTTTGTCCTTAATGGTCCTTTTATAGTCAAAGGTACCAGCTATTCCATGTTTAATGAATACACCAAGTCATGAACACAAGTCTCACCAATCTCATTTAAATCTTTGCAGCTTCATCCTGTTTGTAACTTCATCTCACGTTTTTTTTTTTCTTGCTGGGTATTGAGGCTTTTCCGCTGGACTAGTCGAGATGCTCCGTCTTCCCCTGATCTGTCCCATCAACTTTGAGGCGAGGGAAGTTAAACTTGTGCGATGTCTTTGTCTCACCCTAAAGTGTCAACAAATCTGTTGCTTCCACTCGGTGTACGAGCCAACGCTAAATATAGCGCGGTCCATTACTGATATTTTCTGGTGTTTGTGGTCGCCTGTAGAGGATTGTTGCATAATATTAGTGGTTTTAAATAAGCAGATGGGACACAAAGCTTTTTCTTTGAGGCCCAGAAATCTCTGCACTCTGCAACGGATGCTTTCAAGCCCTACAGGCCTTCCTTTTAAGAGTTGAAAGGATATAGATTATTAGTGGTTAACCCCAAGACTTCTGGTTCACTTTTGCAACTGTTGACTGCATAAAAATTAATCTAGAACTCCACATCCTATAAAGTTATTAAGAATAGTATCTTTATAAATACCTTTGAAAATAACAGTAATGGCTTATGGACTTTTTATAAAGAAGGTGTGTGACTAGTCAAGTCTACTCTTCCTGAACATTTACATGTTGACTTGTGATTTGTTTTTGCTTATTTAAGTTATACATATCAGTCTTCTCTGTTCAACATGATGCTCACAAATTAGCCCCAAAAATTAAGTTTAAAAGCAGAGTATTTTTCATAAAGCACCAGTTTTCTTCTAAGAAATGTTGTTTCTGTTACATTTTTTTCTGTATTAAAATTTAATATGTTTATTTTATCCCAAAAGTGTAATGTAAACCCCACTGAGCTCCCAAAATTACTTTCAGTCCCATGATTGAGCCCTTAAAAGCCCGTCGTCTGGCCTCAACCCAATAAACCTGAAGAGACTAAAAGGCCTGTTGTTGCCTGGTACGTTAGAGGGATATGCATGCCAACAGATGGCCGTAAAAATGACATGGAGGACGTTCAGTCAACAGCAGTTATAGAATGTGGGATTCAAACATCACTTTTCTCTTTGTGGGTTTCTTAAGGAGGATTTATAAGCTAAACCAAAAAAATTATTAAGAGTTTTTATTTTTTATTTTTTTTTAAATGGGGGACAAATGTGTTCACTATTAGGCTCAAGAACAGTAGCCAACAGTGTGACTTATTTAGTCAAACTTGGATGGACCTCACTTCCCTATAGTAATGCTTGCTCTTATCTGTTCTTGATGGCCAATAATTGTCCCGGATTATCAGGAGTCAAGCTCATCTTCACTTTCAATACCACCGGCTAGAGATTCTGTAAATAAACGAGCAATCAACAAAGATGTAGAAGAAAGGGAGAAGAATATATTTTTCTAAAAAAGTAGAAACGGTACACTGCTCTGTGCTGGGTCGGACCAGTTTGGATTTCTCAGAAGCGGAGGGTAAAAAGAGGTTCTTGCTGAAGAGATCAGGCCGTCAAAGATTCTTTTGAATCAAACTTGCACTACTTGCTATGTTTACGCCCACACTTGTGACAATGTTGAGGAGAAAAGATTGAGAGAGATCTTTGCAAAAGAAAAAAGGCTAAGCATGAAGAATACGATGTGTTTGCTTGGCTTACGAGAAGTTAGGGTTGTATTAGGACTGGATGGGATTTATTTTTTCTTGGAAGCCTATGCAACTATTTATAATACTCATTAGATGGTAGATAATACTCACCCAAGGTTGGCTAGTTCAATCTTTACAAACAATTCCTAGAAAATTCAAATACATTTGAACTACAACTTTCTTTGTTTGTGTGTTCCAATTTCATTTGGAAGTTAACATTTTTTACACTGGAGCCTAAGAGGCAGGGAAATTAATACATCAGTCAACTGCTTAAAAAGGCTAAGAAAGGAAGGAATATAGAATCTAATCTGAATTCTAAATTGTAAAAGGAGCCAGTGCCTAAAATTTGACTAATATGGGCTCTTTTGCTGGTGCAGGTTCAAACCATTGATTGGACTGAGTGATCCCTTTTCCCTCTTGCGTTCCAAATAGGAAGTAACTGTTGTTTACGTTTTTGTCTGACTTCAACATGGTGGTCTCCATATTGCGAAAAATTGGCAAATAAATCGACTTGGTTTTGTCTGAACTGGAAGCAAGCCATTTTTTGTCGGGGACCTCACATTGACTTTGTCCAGTTCCTATATACGGTCAATGAAACTAACCCATAGTGTGATAATGTAGTTTTCCAAAAGCTTCTATACTTTTTTTCTTTATCACTTACCTTCTCTTTTCACTTTTTGTTGGCAAAGGATTCAGGTCATCACAACTAGGCAGACTGCCCCTTGGATTCTATAGTTCTATATAGTTCTTATTTAACCTTCATTCAGAGTGTAGTCCTAAACCATAGCAGACGTCTCCTTAGGACCAATGAAATTTCCTGATAAGGCCTACTGTTCCACTGATCCTTGTAAATGATGGGCAAACTGATACAAAAATACCACATACTAATTTTTTTTGGGGAGGTAAAACATATAAATCATTTAACTTCTTTATTTTTTCAATAGTAGAATTTTTACAGCATGTATTCCTGGACAGTGGATGCAATTAAAAATGTTATTGTATGATGGAAAAGCAATCATGGTTTCATGCCTCAAAGTGCACCGACACTGACTCTGTGTTCTTGTTACAAACTTTATTGTAGAAATAGGTTAGCCATTTATACAATGAGATATTATCAGTGCAGGAATCTTGCTGGATCTGATGTACGAGTGTAAAGATAAACAGGGATCCATGAGTCATTAGAGGTCTGCAGAATGTTCCTTCTTATTTCAAACCAGAATGAGCAGGGATTCCATGGTGGCACTGTCACCAGCTGATAAACTAAAAAATCACAACAGATCTTTTGATAATCTATAGGTTGATGATTAAGGATCTAGTTTTTTGTGTTCATAAGGAAAGAAACTGAACCCCCTGATGTCAAAACAGGGATTAATAGAGCAGAAAAAAAACATAGACTACCCTATTTTCCACGCTATAGGGTGCACCAGATTATAAGGTGCACCGTCTATGAATAGTCTATTTTTTTTTTTTAACTTTA
>NC_050534.1:8352398-8352801 GCF_002922805.2 Oryzias melastigma
GTTACAAACTTTATTGTAGAAATAGGTTAGCCATTTATACAATGAGATATTATCAGTGCAGGAATCTTGCTGGATCTGATGTACGAGTGTAAAGATAAACAGGGATCCATGAGTCATTAGAGGTCTGCAGAATGTTCCTTCTTATTTCAAACCAGAATGAGCAGGGATACCATGGTGGCGCTGTCACCAGCTGATAAACTAAAAAATCACAACAGATCTTTTGATAATCTATAGGTTGATGTGTTCATAAGGAAAGAAACTGAACCCCCTGATGTCAAAACAGGGATTAATAGAGTAGAAAAAAACATAGACTACCCTATTTTCCACGCTATAGGGTGCACCAGATTATAAGGTGCACCATTTATGAATAGTCTATTTTTTATTTTTATTTTTTAACTTTTAT
>NC_050534.1:8352864-8367363 GCF_002922805.2 Oryzias melastigma
ATTTAAAGTGTAGCAAACCACAAGGCCTGTTAAGGGAGGCTAAAGAGTCAGAGAAAAGTCTATCAGTCAGACTTTATTAACTGCTTTCTCTCTAATTTTGGAACTTTGTTTACATGTTGGCGTATTCAAAATATATGCAACTCCAAACCTTATTAGTAATGCATAAAAAACAAATATCGCAAAAAAAAATGTTACAGTGACTATGCTAGCTCTTAACCTTGTTATTAACATGAAAAAACAGACAAATATAGCTAAAACAAGCATTAATGTGACTACGCTAGCTCTCAACCTTTTTAGTAACACGTAAAAAAATAGCAATACTACTAAAGCAAATGTTATTGCGACTATGCTAGCTCTCCACCTTGTTAGCAACAAGTGAAAAACAGAGCAAATCGCAAAAACAAATGTTACTGTGACTAGCTTTCACCCTTGTTAGGAACATGTAAAATACTGACGGATACCGTAAAAACAAACGTTACTGGGACTATGCTGGGTCCCAACCTTGTTAGTAACGGAAAAAAATCAGACTGATAGCGCAAAAAAAAATGTTACGGTGCTTAAAAAAACAGACATTGCTTCACATTAGCCATGTTGGCGCATTTATTACAATAAAATACAACCTATTTAGCAACTTAACACATGCAGAATTCATATGTGTATAGAAGGAGCTCTGGATTCTAAGGCACAGTGTTTTTTTTGTTTTTTATTAATCAAGGTTTTTAACCCATAAGGACCCATTTTTCCTAAAATCTAAAATTATATGGAATAAATCACAAACCAAGTGGACCACATAATGCATTGATGTTTTTCTGTAACAATGATGTCACCATGGGTTCTCTTGGGTTAAGTTTGTCTTATAGTCCAGAAAATATCGCAAATTGTTTTGAAACCTAGCATTTTTTTTCAAATGTTTTTTCTGTCATTTTTCCTAAACTTATAAACATTGTTTATTTCCAAAAGTGGCCCTAAGAGCACTTCTTGTACCTTAGACACAGCTAAAAAGTTTAATGCATGTTACTTTTGGAATTAACTGTACTGCCGCTGAATAAAACCACAGTTTGCACGGTACAGCTAACACTCAGACAATGCTGTTGGGTTTCATGTTTCTCCTGCATGTACGCTCACTTAAACCCAAGCTGACCCTGATGCTCCCCAGAAGCTCCGCGGTTCCCACACGGCACTTTCACCTGGAAGGAGCAAACAAAAAGCTAAAGAAAAATATGACCTTTTCAAGTTGTGTAGTTTGACTTCAGTGACATTGATTTCTTTTTTATTTTCCTTTTTTTTAAGGATTAGATAAAGAATCTAATGTAGTAGTTGGGTAATTAAGGGTGCTGGCTCGGTACTTAAAGATCCATCTCAAATGTCTGCGGCTTTGTTAACACCGTCAACATCAGTCCTCTGTCTAAAAGAGCTTTTCTCCATCCACAGCTGTCAGCAGCATGATAAGTATGGGGATTGGTCACGTTTAAAGGCCATCATTACAATACAGATACGATAATTAGACTTTATTAGAAGGATTCAGAAAGAATATAGTTATTAAAGTTGCATAAATTGGCGGTCCCCAACCTCGGGGGCACAGACCAGTACCAGTCTGTGGGACAATTGGTACCGGGCCACAGAGGAAAAGACGCAACCTATATTTTTTCTGTTTTCTCTTTATTCTGATTCTGAAGGAAGTTTTATTTTGAAAAACTATTGGATTCTCTCCACCACTTATTCCTGACGCATGTCAAGTCGCTCAGTCAAGTGTCAAAAATCTATCTTCTAGTTTCTCGAAGCGACTGCTCCGACTGCTACATTGAAACCCCCAAACTTAACAAAAAAAACAAACGTATTTGGACTGTTTCTTTGGGTATAAAAGAGACAGAGAGGAAACAGAAAAAGAGCCGTTGACTTCAAAATAAAATAAATCTGCATTTAAACAGATATAAACCAGGAGCTTTTACTCAGAGTCTGGACTTATTGCAACATTTGTATGGTATGTTCCCACACACTATAATAATAATAATGCATAATATTCTACAGCCGACTGTCTAATGTTACGTGAATGTGGCTAATAAAGTTGCTTAAATGATGGATTCATATTTGTTATGATATTTAGAAAATATCATTTCAAGTTTGTACTTATGTCACATATAGAAAAATCTACAACACATTTTAATAGTTCCTACACATAATCTAGTTTGCTAATACAGTTCACACCAGCTTTAAGTATTTTGCCATTTTATCTGTAAAAGTTAAGAGAAACTCGAGGTAAAATAATCTGATGCCGAATTTAGCCTCTTACAAGCCAGTCTGTGGAAATCTTATGAAGTTAATACAGTCTGCAGCTTTAAAAAAGTCTGGAGATGATTGGTATATAAACTATCTTTGTTTCAGTAGTTTTCTTGTGTAGTGGCTAGAGGCAACTTGAGTTGTGAACTGGGCTCTGAACGTCATCTGAAATAATGGATGTTTGTGTTTTTCCTCCAGATTCAGTTTGCGGAGCAGAAACAAGAGTTCAACAAGCGTCCCTCCAAGATCGGCCGGCGTTCTCTATCCCGCTCCATCTCCCAGTCCTCCACAGACAGCTACAGCTCAGGTAAAACAACACAAAAAAACAAACTCGTTGCTCAACTGGTTGCTTATCAGACATACCAAGGTATACGACGCATCTTTGGATTCCATCCGGATGAATGGTTGACTGACCTTTCCCGCCTCCTGACTAAGCACCGCCGTCCTCGTCTCCCCGGCTCCGGTTCTCACCCTCTGACCCGTGGTTTCATGGGAGACTGTGGGCTCTGTGTTGTGGGGATTAGTCTAAATGAAAAGGGAGAGCATGAGGGAAATTAAATAACACGGGAACCCCAAAGCTCAAAGACAAAGACTGCAGGGGGGGTTGATAAATGTGGTTTTGATGAAGTTGGGCTTTGTGCACAAACGTAAACATTCAGACATTCAAGCAGGACTAGATACTGACGGCAGTTTTTAGAAATGTTTCCTGAGCAGCATGTCTTCGTCTTATCAGGTTAATCCCTCCAGAAGCTGTTAGGTGAAAATATTCAAATGTTGTTCTTCTTAAGAACTTGGACTCCATATTTGATAATCTGTTGATTTAGAGGTCAACCTCCACCTTACAGAACTGCTGTAATTCTAACCCTTTTGCTGTGAGCAAAACTTTTGTTCGCTTTCCTGACTGCAGACCCGCCGCCAGCTAGCAGCTGGAGGTTTTGGAAAACAAAAGAAAGACACTTAACGACGTTCACAAAAAATGTGTCAAATATTTTCTCATCCTCATTTTGAATCGGTACAAGTACCGACAAACGAAATATTCCGATGTAGAGCTAAATCTATGTTTCCCTACACCCCTAGTGTTGAGTGCATTAAACACATAATCATCTTTTTTATAGCAATGCGAATAATACCTGAATACAGTAATATAACAGACTTTTTTTTAATGAACCACAAGGAACAAAATGGCCGGTTTTTATTTTTAAAGCTGTTATGTTAAAGACATTTTGTTTCTGTTGCTAAAAATAAACAATACCGCTGAGAAAGAAAGATTACCTTTAAGTCATCTTCATTTTAGGTTTAAATGCCAACTGAATCATAAATGTTTAGATTCTATATAGCTGCTATGTCAAAGACATTTAGTTTTTGTTACTAAAATAAAAAGTTCCAGTGAGAAAGAAATAAATTACAGATGGAAGAATTATAGAGATACAGAAGAATTTACAATAAATTCAGTAAATATCATTTAATTTGGTCAAATTTCTATTTTGACACCATTTTTGTTTCCTTGTGCTCTCTTATGGGGTCCAGATGACCCAACCCTTATAATGATGTATGCTCTCTACCATGACAAAGGTGGACTGGATTTTATTTCTGCCACAGACATCAGTGAATATAAAAAAAAATCATTTTATTAAAAAAAAAAGTTCAGCGCTCTGTCTTATGGGGTCCAGATGACCCATTTTTTAGTGTAAAAATGGCTAGGATAGCACAAGGGTTACACAAACGGTTTTCGCATAACTGATGAAACTTTTATTAATCAACAAAATAAGATGAGGTGCTAATTAGCCTAAATGTTTGAGAAAATTTCTTTAAAGATCCAATGCAATGAAAATTGTGTTTTTAACATATTCTTGTGGCATTTTACTGATGATGGAGGACATGTATAAAAATGTTGCATGAAATTGGCTTTCTGAGAATCAAAAAATTGGATGAAAAAGATTCTGTTTGAAAAAGACTGTAGTTGTGATGTAGACAATACGCTGGGCGGGCCGCAAGCTCTCTGCTCCAAGCTCTCAGCAATGGCGAGAGGAAGGGGGGCGGGGTTGCTCAGCAGAAACCCTCCTTGAAAACCACACGTTTTTTAAATTTTGTCTAAAAACGGCATAAATATAATGAAAAAGGCCACCAAGAATGCTTTTACAATAGATCAAAAGATGATTTATGAATGAATATTTGTATTTTTTGGGTGAAGTTTGAATAATTTGTGTAACCTGATCAATTCAAGCGGTTATTAGTCTTTTTTTTTTTTACTTTATTTTTAATAATACATAGGAGTAGAGTTCTATTGTGTCTGTTCTGTCAAGGACAACATAAACGGGTCAACTTAGAGAAGGGAACTTGTTAACCAGGCTTCTCCCTCCTCTTGCAGTAATTAGCTGCAGTTTCTCTCATGTTTCGCCGGCGCTAAAAGGATTGTTTGTGTGCGTCACTGTCGGTGTGCTGGCAGGTGGAGTGGGACAAAAGAGTCTGTGAGAAAGGCAATACTTTAGCTCTCGATGGCAAACATAGGAGGCAGCTGTGCTGGAAAAGAAACTGTTCAACCACCAAAAAAAGAGGACAAACGGTGCCTTCTTCCAGTTATCTCTGAAAATGTGGATGATGCTGCGATCATGTACCTGTCCTGCACAGAAGAAAGATCACCTGTGTAGTTGATCCTGCTTTAGATACTCTTTCTGGTGACTGATCCTGAAATACCAAATCAGTTTCATTCCAATTTAACAAGATTTGATTGAATTTTAAGACTTAAAATCATTTTTTTTCTGGTTCAGAAAAACATTTTTCACATTAAAAAAGGAACTTTTTTAGTAGTATACTTAAAAGTTACTGCAAAAAAATAATTAAAAGCGGCTTTTTTTTCTGAAAAAGTATTCCAGATTCCAGCTCAGATGAACATCTTTGTTTACTCATGAATCTTTGTCTCCAAGCGGATTCATTAGAACAGAGAATTAAGCTAGTGACCCGCCCAGTGTACTTTCTACATTACAAATCCCAAACTCAATTTTTTTTAACAAATTCACTTTTTTTTAATTGAAGAAATGCTATTTTTGTCTTAATTTTCCATGTTTATCCTCCATCATGAGAAAAAGGCCACAAGAACATGTTTGTCTTTACAGAAGAGGCAACTTGAAGACTTTAGGATTTAAAGTTGCTCTTTTTTTTATATACCCTGACCAGACAATGCAGGTTCCTTTACATGGGAGTGGTGCTCTGATACTTTTATAAGCTGGATGGTGTTTTTCTTCTTTTGTCGTTTTACTGCTCTCACTTTCTTTTATTAAGCTAGTCTCTGTGGTGCAGGAGGCCTCACACTAAACCAAAAGAGAAGCTTTTACTTTCTAAATAACACCAGTGAAGCCTCCACTTCACATTGTTTTCAAACAAATGACTCCTATTGCTGCTTTTTTTTTTTTTTTGGTTAGAAACTATGTTTCTGTTTGCAGCTGCGTCGTACACGGACAGCTCCGACGATGAGACCTCCCCTCGGGACAAGCAACAGAAGAACTCCAAAGGCAACGGAGACTTCTGCATCAAAAACATCAAACAGGCCGACTTCGGACGCAGAGAGATCGAGATTGCCGAGCAGGGTAAGTCGTCGGGTAAACACGCCAGGTCATCCTCGTAAATTAGAAACTGCTTTCTTCTCATCCTCCTGGAAGAGTCAAAGTTAAATACAAATATCAAAGTTTCAATTAAATGTTCTGATTCAATCACTTGATCAGAAATCAGGCCCAATCATATATGGGGTTGAGGTTGTTGCATTCTGATAGGAGCTCGGATATTGATTTTACTGTTATGATTAGCGCTTTATATTTCAAGCTTATTATTACAGATAAATCCTCTACTAGAAGTCTAAATGAACAGATCACCACTTTTTATTGTTGGAAAGCTCAGTAGAATATGATATTAGTTTGAGCAGGAGACATAAAAAGTTTGGTAAAGTTAGTGAGAGGTTCACACATTCGAATTTCCTGGATCAATAACTGTCTTAATGTTTAAAACCAACGGTCTCTATTGGTTTGTTTGAACTCAAATAAAAAAAAAAACGAGTTTAATGAACACATTCTGGCTGTTACCGAATTTTATTTTATCACCCTTTTTATCGTTTAACACTTTAACAGAGCATTTCTGTGAAATAGCTTGAAGTAAAAACAGTGCAACTATTAACTAGAAAAACTGTTAACTATAAACAAGTAAAATAGGTGATTACTCGCCATGTGAGAAAGTTTGGTGCCTAAAGATTTAGTATCTTCCAAATTATTGAGAATTTTTGATCAGCTGGGATTTATATCCCATTAAATGTTAAAAATGACTTTCTTCCAAAATAATTGTAGCCTGAATATGATGAATATTCATGACTAGCTATATCAAGGTAAGAATTTCTTAGTTTTGGTTGTTCTTTCTTTGTTTTTCCTTTTTGATTTTTGAAATATTTTTCATGCAAGAACGTTTATGTTCTCAATAAAAGTTGAACAAGTGAACTGATCTTGTCTTTACTTAAAATGTGCTTTGGTGGAGAAAAGTGAGTAATATTGGTCCAGTGTCCTGTAGTAAAGAGAAACAGTTCTAAAAAATAAAAAATCAGATCTGGGATGTATTGATAATTGCTTCATAACTGAATCACTGCCTCCTGAATCATGATTGAATGCTGAGGGTCCTCAAGATTCCCACCACTCGCTTCTAGTAGAGGATTTATCTGTATTAATAAACTTCAGAGTCACCACAGCATTAATCATAAAAATGAAAATAAAATAAAAACCCAATTCCTGAATAGGATTCGACTTCTGATTCCGATTACATGATTGGATTGGGACATCCCTAAACTAAGCGGAGAGGCGAGTGTCAAGGGATTGTCAACAAAGTGCACACTCTGGGGAAAAGTGTAAAAAAATCCATAATATGTCAAAAATAATCTTAATGTATTAAAGGTAACATTAATAGGAGCTAGTCTTAAATATTTATCATCATATTCATGCTATGTTGCTTTGGAAGAAAATTTTAAGAATTTTTATTGGCGATATGAATGACTTCTGATCAAAAATCTTCTGTAAGTTCTACTAAAGCTAGAGTCTTTAAACTTGGTGTTACATGCCGCCGCTGCTGCTGCTGCCCTTTTGTATTTTTCCTCTAGACTTGGGGCAGATTTGCCCATTGGGATATAATATGGGGGCTCGTCCAGGATCTGTTAGTCTCTGACCAAAATGGGATCTATCCCAGACAAGGGATCAACAGATCCTGGACGAGCCCCCATTTGTTACCTCATTACCTGTTTTACTAGCTAATCGTTGAATATTTTTTCTAGCTTTTTTTCCCAGTTGGGTTCAATTAAACTGTTGGTAATCGATTTTCAGCGAGAAAAGTCAGGAAAACCTTAAATAGTGGCGATCAAAGTGGCTAAATTGTTTGTTTCTGTCTGCACACATATTTACTGGTGAACCTGCTGAGTGCCCACGTGCGACCTAACACCCCCCCCCCACACACACACACACACACACATCTGCAGCAGAATTCTCACATTGTGTCGGTGCTTCACTAGCACACAGCCTCAGCTGCACCCTTCAGGCGACGCATTCAATCCCAAAGACCTGCAACTCCTTCAAATGGATTAATCCTTGGATTATTGTTGCGGGATTAAAGATGGAAATTTCCTCTCACCTTCACATTTCTGCGTTTCCTTCCAGAAATGCCCGCCCTGATGGCTCTGAGGAAGCGGGCTCAGGGGGAGAAACCCCTCGCCGGTGCCAAGGTGGTGGGCTGCACACACATCACCGCCCAGACAGCCGTGAGTGTCCCGGCCCGAGCGCCACGCAACGATTCCATCTGCGGCCAAAAGTCCAACCCGCCTTGCGTCTTTCCTCCTCAGGTGCTCATGGAGACTCTGTCCGCTTTGGGGGCTCAGTGCCGGTGGGCGGCGTGCAACATCTACTCCACCCAGAACGAGGTGGCAGCTGCCCTGGCCGAGGGAGGTGAGGCTCCTGGGCTCCTGACAGCTGACCTTTCTGGATCGGTGCTGCATTTGTGTCACATGGTGCTCGGATTGCTCACTCTGTCAGCTGTGTGGTTCATGCTCCCCGTGTCTCCGCAGGATTCAGCGTGTTTGCGTGGAAGGGTGAGTCAGAGGACGACTTCTGGTGGTGCATCGACCGCTGCGTCAACGTGGAGGGGTGGCAGCCTAACATGGTAGCACATCAACATACACTATCCACCATTATCGTTATATATCTGCTGTTCTGCAAAAGAAAAAGATCCTTTAAATAAAGGACTCTAGAAATGTGTATAAACCAGCACAGAAAGCTAATTTGATCACCTCCACCCCTCCTATAGTAAACTGTTTTTCCCCAAATGTCAGATCCTGGATGATGGTGGAGACCTGACTCACTGGATCTATAAAAAATATCCCAACATGTTCAAGAAGATCAAGGGCATCGTGGAGGAGAGTGTCACTGGTGTGCATCGGTAAGAGCTCACACACAAACCTCTGATGATGTTTATATGTGCCATAGGTCACAATCATGCATTACTTGGCTTAAAAAAGCACCTTTTTGTCTGTAGACTAAAAATAATTCATATTTAGATCAATCTGATGCATCTCTACTTGCATTAGGTCTGTTTTGTGTTGTATTGTCGCCATCTAGTGGTGAGAAATCTGATTTTGGATTGTTACATTTACTGAAGTTTCTTTTATCAAATCAAGCTTTATTCATAGAAAGAAGTGCTTTTCATGCTTTGAACAGCTCAAAGTGGTTTACAGTTCAAATCAAGCCTAAAACTTTTAATAAAAAGTTTGAATATTTTAATCTTATTTTTTGTTGTTGTTGTTGTTTTAGATCCCTTTTTCATAAAAAATAAAGGAAAAAAAAATCTCCCTGGCCTCTTTTTGTTCAAAAGTTGCATATTGTAATACAATTTGCCTAGTACAACATTGTGATTAATAGTGATTAATCACAATAGATAAGTGTGATTAATCTGATTTTTTTAATTCTTTTTTTTATATTGTTTGACAGACTTATAAGCTTATAAATAAATGTTCTAAGTGTACAGTTTTGTTTGTGATTATTTGCAGATAATAAGTAGTCCATGAATACTGCAACAACAAAAAAAGTTAATTGTGATTGTTTTTTCCCAAGTTTGCGATAATTAATTTTTTTTTATCGATTCCCCGCCCTAATTTTTTTTACATTAATTTAAGGGTGAATTCATACTGAACACATTTATTTCACCTAAACTGAACTAGAGTTGGTTTCCTCTGAATACACCCAAGCAGTTTCTGGTCCAGGACCGCTCTTGGACCCGTCTTTCGAGGTGATCGAGGAATGATCTGTTCGTTTCCAATCTGACTGAGCTCCGGTTTGCTCTGTTTGCTCAGTCTAAATAGGTTTTGTACTCAGAGCGGAACAACTGAAAAACTGTAAATAAAACAGACAAACCTCTGCTTTAAATCTGTTTTTTTGCTCCTCTTCCTTCCTTTTTGACCTTAAAGCTGTCCCTGAGGGCTTGTTTTGCTGGTTTTTCGTCCCTAAAGTTTTAAAGAGGCAGCGACCACACTGCGCACCCCTCCTCCCCCTCCCCTCCTCCAAGCTTCAACAGCAAGGAGGGGCGCAGCACCAGACAAAATGATTAGGTCAAACTTTTGAGTTAATTTTTATTTATGGTTTTAATTATTATATTTTTTTTACACTTTGCACGAAATGAGTAGTGTGTCAAACTGTAAAAACCATAAATAAAAACATTGCAATTTGGCACTCCCTCCAGCAGATGGTGCCCTAGGCAGCCGCCTAGCTTGCCTATGCCCAGGGCCGGCTCTGCTCACTAAGGTTTAGCGATAACCCACAATTTATAAAGGAAGTACCAGTAACTTTGTGACCCCCATGTTAGCGGAAATGACGCCACAGTGAAAACATAGCAAACAATGAGATATATAAATCATTGATAGCCAGTACAGCAGAAAATAGGTTTTATTTTGAAAAATGTCCTGGATGCACTCTGCACTCACTCGCATGATTAAGTTGTTTAATTTGCTCCAACTTCACAAAAAGGGCTTTGGCTTGTTCTGACGTCCAGCCAACAAAACCGATTCTGAGCATCGGAGAGACCGGACTGGATGCAGTGTGACCCCGGGATTATTCTTTACCTCAAAATTTCTGGCCAATGACTGAAGAAATCTTTAGTTATGTGGTTTTGTTTACAAACTTTTGCTCGGAACAGAAATGTTCAAACGCAATCTTCAGGGCTAAATCCGGACCAAATTAAGCAAATTTGGTCCGAACGATGGACTTTTCCCGTCTGAATACACCTTTAATTAGCCTTTTTTTTGTTCCTGTGGGTCTGAACCCGTCTAGGTTGTACCAACTGTCCAAAGCAGGAAAGCTGTGTGTTCCAGCCATGAATGTCAACGACTCTGTGACCAAACAGAAGTTTGACAACCTCTACTGCTGCAGAGAATCCATCCTGGACGGGTATGAAGGTCCTTTCTTCATCAAAACATTCATCAGATTCATCAAAACATTAAAAATAAATTCTCAGCGTCTGTAAAATCGTCTGGTTTTAGGTTGAAGAGGACCACTGACGTGATGTTCGGAGGCAAACAGGTGGTGGTGTGTGGATACGGAGAGGTGAGTCACATGACTTTAGGAGTGTGTCTCTGCTCACCTCCACCAAGCCCAGCGTTACGCTACGTTCACACAGAGTGCCATTCATCAAATCTTGCTTCTCTTTTGATGCCAAATTTGCTTAAAAATGTGTTCATAAACTAGATGCTCATGTGGGTGGAGCTACAGTCAGAAGATTTTTTTTTTGAGTTTTCACATTGAACTTGTGAACAATTCATGAAAGACACAAAGAGTTTTATTATATTCCTTATGTCCTTCAACGTCGTCTGTTTTCCTTCCTCCTCAGGTGGGGAAAGGCTGCTGCGCGGCCCTCAAAGCTATGGGCTCCATCGTCTACGTCACGGAGATCGACCCCATCTGCGCTCTGCAGGCCTGGTGAGCCGCTTGTCTTCTGTTCAGAGGCTTCACGCTTGAACAATCTCACACATGCTGTCGTCTTTCAGCATGGACGGGTTTCGGCTGGTGAAGCTCAACGAAGTCATCCGACAAGTGGACATCGTCATCACCTGCACAGGTGGGTTTAGTTTTCCCAAAAGGGGGATTTTCAACCCCGGATAAGCAGTTCTGCTTTTAAGTATTTGGAATTTTTAATAGTTATTGCCTCGTGAAATTATGTTTGTGCTGGAAAATAATCCACAACTAAAGGTGAATAGTGTACATAGATTTGTAGCACAACTTTACAGTTAACTCATCAACTGATGGTGAAGTTCTGATTCAAAAAGACCAAACTGGAAAGATGCTGGAGTTTCTCAATATTCAGTTTGGTGAACATCAAAAATGATAAGCAAGTATTTTTCAAGCCATAACTAAACAGAACTGTTATATAATGTCATATAACTACACTACCCAGAATGCCTTGAGGGGCCAAGATGCAGGTGATTGTTCAGAGATCTTGATGGGAAGTTTTTCAAGTGAACTGTTATCTGCTATGATCAGCCGTTACAGAACAACACAACAAAACTTTATTGACAATAACTGTCAACATTAGTTGTAACACACCAAATACACAACAATAAACTCACCGTTTCACTTTATGTTGAAGCACAATACGTATCACCCCGCCAGGCTCTTGACTACAATACCCATAATGCTCCAACACCAAAACATTTGGACAGGTTTCCCACAATTTTTGCAAAAATTAAAGGATTTTAACTTTGACTTGTGGTCTGAAAATTATGGTAAATTGGTTAACTATAGTTACATTCACACTAACACATTTACAAAGCTTATTTTATGATAATGATATACTGTAGTTTTAGGCAGAATGGCTGCCTGTCTCTGATATTACCTGGGATCTTCACATCAGCAGCTACACTGATGGATTTGCTTCAGTTAACAGGAAAAACGAGCCGTTTAGGAAAAATAAAAACAAGGGATAACTATTGGGGGAAAATTCCAATGTTAGTTTTTATTTTTAGAAGGGAAAAAAACTACTAGGGGAAAATCTAAGTGAAGGAATGAGTAAAAAAAGGGAAAATTCAAAAAATGTTTTTGTTTCATTATTACAGGCAAATTCCTTCTCAAATTTCCTTTAGTTGTGCATTTTTAAGAAATGATGTTTCTGACATGTTTCCAGCTCAGCTGGAACACAATTACAGCTTTCCACTAAGTTTGCTCAAAGGGGAAAAATCAAACTTCAAATAGTTGTTTTCCCCGACCACAGATTTATCGTCTTTGATTCTTTACAGTTTTAATCTCTGATATTTGTTTCGGTTTTACTTTTTCTCTTCAGGGAATAAGAACGTGGTGATGAGGGAGCACCTGGACCGCATGAAGAACGGCTGCATCGTCTGCAACATGGGACACTCCAACACGGAGATCGACGTGGTCAGTCCCAAACTCACGCCGTTTTTACCTGTAGAATCCAGGATGCAGTGACAGACACACACACACAGAAACAGAAGCCGCACACGTTTGACCTTGAGCTGGGATTGTTCACCGTTGCCATAGGAACCAACCATCTCTTAATCTCCAAATGAAATTGTTTTAAGAAAAACCTTTTTTCACATTTATGGCAGTTTTACAAATCCACTGCAGAATGTTTGTGAGAGGAGCAGTCGGGCGTAGATGGTTGAAGTTGTCGGTTCTAATCCCTCCAGGCGAGCCTGCGGACTCCGGAGCTGACCTGGGAGAGGGTCCGCTCTCAGGTGGACCACGTCATCTGGCCTGATGGTAAAAGGATAGTCCTGCTGGCAGAGGTACGTCTGCAGAAGCTCTTCTGATGTCAAATAAAGAACAAACACACTGTGATAACTTCTCAAAGTTTTAAATTTAGCAAGAAGTTGAAGGAGGAGTCTTTTTTTAGACTGATGAAAGTGTCAGAATCTTCAGATCTATCATCTGAAGATTGTTTTTTTGTCAAATGTGTACATCTGCTTCCTCAGTCTCTGAGCGTTGTGTATTTATACTGTTTTTGTGTCTTTTTAAATCACACAAACCAGTTTTCCTCATCCATGATCAAGCTTCAGTGTAGGTTTGAAGTTTTAGTCGGTTGTTTAAAGTTCATCCTATAAACAGGAATGTTCCTGTTTCGGTCTCGCATGTAAACATGTTCCCTAGAATGGATATGTACTCACAACGTGGCGAGAAAACATAAATTTTCCCACCATCAGAAAGCCCCGCCCCCTTTAGGACTTCCTGCTGTTTATTGGGTTTCATTTCTACTTTTAGTGTTTTCAAGACTTTTTCTGTTCCTTCTCTGAAAGTTTCTCTCTAAAAATTTTGTATTTTAACTTAAGTAGTAACGAAAAAAAAAACATATTTTTTTTATTTTTTAAACCGACCCATTTTCCTTTTTGTCTCCAGGGTCGTCTGCTGAATCTCAGCTGTTCCACCGTCCCCACATTCGTTCTTTCCATCACTGCCACAACCCAGGTAAACCTCAGGATCCAGCTTACCCACACTCCTTTGCATATCATCACCCTACTAAATTATGGACACTTTTATAAAAATGTGTTCATTCTAGGAATGTTGGTATATGAGTAAGACTTGAGTGTGTCCTTCCAGGCTCTGGCTTTGATAGAGCTCTACAACGCTCCGGAGGGACGCTACAAACAGGATGTTTATCTGTTGCCTAAGAAGATGGGTAAGCTTTGCTTTACTGTGTTATGAACCAAAAAAAATGGAAAAAAAATCTCCCATGGTGAAATGAGACACCAAAGCAGCTCATAATGACTGGACACTGATTGAAATCTGAGAGGAAATGATACAGAAAAGTTTTTTTTGTATAAAATGAAGCCTGAAGGAAAAAAAAACATATTTTGAGACAATAAAGCAACTGATCCTTTAGGATTATGAAACTGATTTTAACACAAAACAACTAGTTAAGGTCTGATTCACAAAAAAAATTGTCACAAAGTTATTTTGAAATGAACATTTTCTATAAATTTCTTGTTTTAAAGTTAAAGTAAATTCCAATAGTCTCAATATATAAAGAACAAATACTGAGTTGAGTTGAAGAAGGAGTATATCTTCAGTTTTCTGAACGAGTTTCTTTCTGCTGCTCTGTGTGGGAGGGGCTGCTGACAGTAAAACGTACTTGTTACAACTACACTTAAGTCTTCATTGTGGTTGTTACCTTAAAGTTGTATTTACTAGGAGTGCAGGGAAAAATCAA
>NC_050534.1:8367491-8402138 GCF_002922805.2 Oryzias melastigma
TTTTTTTTTTTTTTTTTTGCATAACCTTAAAAAAAAGTGAATGTTCCTGGTACAGTCTTGGGATGTTTTGCAGTATGATTCGTATTGTGGGACACGTTTCGAGATGCGTATCGTATCGACTCTTGCCAATACACACCTCTAATATTCACACCAGCTGTTATCTGCCAAATCAGTGTTACATCAGTGGAAGTTGCATCATAAAAATAACCGGCAGTCTTTAAAATCCGCACCGTAATAAGTCCAGAATTATAGCATGAAAACAAAGATCTACTCGCAATCAAAACTTTATGAAAACTTTGCAAATTGCAGCCAATCAGGATGCAGAACCGCAATACACTGTTAAAAAACAAACAAATAAATGAATAAATTTACTAAACTGTCACTGATGTGGGGGAAGGGACTCATGACTGATAATGTGTCGAGAGTTTTGTTCATTCCTTCATTAAATTATTGCAATTTTTGTAACTGATCACGGATAATCCGCGGTCCGTACTGATCACTCATACCGCGGATCAATCAACCCAACCTCCCAGCCAACGCGCGTGTTATTAAAATCAACCGTCTGGCAACACCTAATTAAATCACACTTTTTGACACACCGTAACTCTGACTGTTTACGTCACGTATCAAAGTCAAGGCCCGGGGGCCGGATCCGGCCCTCCAGATCATTTATTTTATTGTTATTAATGGCCCAATGTTATCATGCGCTGAAATCTATACATGTATAATTTTGACAAAATATGTTTTTATGAAGAGTAAAATATTGAAAGTTATTTAAGGTTTAAGTTGATTGATTCTAGAATCATAATCCTGCCTGTTTTTATTCATAGTTATGTAAAAAAGTTAGGTTTTGAAGGGTATAAAATTTAGATTTTGGCCCCCTGCATGATTGAGTGTGATACCTCTGGTTTACTTGATCAACACGAATCAGCTGAACGAGACGCGGAGAAAAACGGCTTTCCGTATCGGCTCAGCGCTCAAATCCAACACATCACTAACGTAAAGTGTTGAGTAAAGCCGCTGTTCTCTGCATCACAATCAACTGATTTAGGTGAAACGGTCGAAGAATTACCACAGAGTGTCTGAGCTTTGTTTTTAAAGGGTAAATTCATCTTTAAAAAGCATCACTTCATGTCGCTAAAAGACGTTTTGAAACTAAAGAGTGGTTCAATTTAGAAAATGGAGGCTCAGCCGTTCACATCCGTCTGACCCTGAAAGAGGATTGTTGGGAGTTGGTGGTTAAAAGGTGAACATCTGGTGAAGAATGACGGTTTTTTTTTGACCCTACAGACGAATACGTGGCCAGCTTACATCTCCCAACATTCGACGCACATCTCACAGAGCTGAGTGACGAGCAGGCCAAGTACCTGGGCTTGAACAAGAACGGCCCCTTTAAGCCAAACTATTATAGGTAAGCCGACCTCCTCTTTACTTGTGCTCTCTCCATTTTGGATTTACTTTGTAGAAACCTTTCTATCCTCTTTTTTCCAGGTATTAAAGCAGTTGTTTTGAGGGGGGAGGGGTTACCTGTTAATACTCCATGAATCACAGAGGAAGAGGAGGACGCACAGGAAAGTCAACACATCTGCTTTTCCATCTGCAGGATTTGGGCACCAATTTCCCCACATCGCGGCAGTTTTATTTATTCACGCGGCCACATTAGTGCTGATTGAAACAAATTTAGCGTCCGTTCGCCGCTAGCTTAACTCCCGGAGGACACGTCCACTTCCTGCCGTCGTCTTCACGCTCTTAAAGATGCTCGTTTGTGTGTGACGTTGTTCGTGACTCCTCCATCCTCACCGTTGCCAGATCTTTTATTCTTTATTTGTTAAAGATGGAATGACGTATGATAAACGATTAAAAAAAAAAAGTTGATTAAAAAAAAAAAAAAATGAAGAAAAAAAAGAAACCTGATGATTTAGTGTCTGACATTTTTTCCTTTTGTTTCCTGTAGTCATCGTCCTTTTCTTTTCTACTTTATTTTGTGTAAATTAATTTGCGAGGAGGGGGCGAGGCCCAATCATATCTTGTATTTTATTTGACGAATATTCGGATTTGTTTGTTTTTAAGCCTCTTTTTTATAATGTTTCAAACTACTTTTATTTTTCCTTTTTTTTTAACCGTCTCTGGAAGGCAAACCAACTGTTCTACCTTTTCACAATAAAACCGTCTCGTTAGCTGCTTTTATTTTCTCAACTTCTGGCTGCTTAAACTCGCCAGTGTAGAAATAATGAAAAGTATTTAACCTTCAATATTTTCCTTTGGATGACTACACTGTATTAAAGCATGGCAGACTGTCCACACAAAGCTATACTGTATATTTAGATATTTATAGAGTTGTAGGATTCTTTTATTTTATTTTATTTTTTGTCTTTGCTGCTCCATCTACCATCATCATTTTTTTTGACAGAATCAAGAGGAAAATGACAGATTACATGTGTAATAAATGCATTAAAAACCCCAACTGTGAATACGGTAACATATGATGAAGTTGTTGCCGGGCAGATTTCCTCTCTCAGCATCTCTGTGAAATGTGTGGTGCTGTCTTGCCGTACACAAACAGCACAAGTCAATGGTACTTTTTTCTCTCACATAAATCATTTTTTTTCCTTTACCAGAAGCACATCTTTATTGAATTAACAAGTGATCTGTCACAGTTGCCCTCGGCAGTCCTTCCTACACTGATCTTTCAAAATACACTTGTTTATTTCTCAAAAACTTTTTTTTACCTTTTAAAGAAAAAGCCTATATGTCTCAAATTTCAGATTTTTTTTTTTTCTGGCAAAGAAATTTATAAAGCAAGCTGTCGCAGTGTTAAATAAGTTTGCAAAAAAAGATAAAAGATGAACACACGATTTGCTAACAGTTGTTATTTAGCTAAATGGCTTCAATATTTAAATTTAAGCAACAACCTTTATAACCAAATCTATTTTTTTTTTCAAACTCCCTGAATTAACTCAAATATGCATCAAACTACTTTAACTCCAACGCTACTTTTATTTAGAGTCTACTTTAAAGTAAAATCCTTTGTGAATATTTAAAATAAATTGGTGTCAAAAGGTTAAAAATGTATGGAGGGTCATAAATGTCTTAATAAGCAGAAAATTGATGATTTGAAAGGAGAAAAAATACACTAAAGAATCTTGAATTTACTATTCATTCAGAATCGGTACAGGTAGAAGAGACTTTTAATCAAATTTTAAAAAACAAAAAAAGCCCAATTTCACTTTTAAAAAATGTAAATTTATTAAAAGAATTCACATATTCAGTTGGGAAAAACAAATTGAAGTCACCGTTCTTACTTCTAATTCACAAAAATTAGAACTATTATATTAAATATAGAACTTAACTAAATTAATTTTGTTTAAAATGATAATTTTTTCTGCAAATTACTCATTTTAAAGTTAAAGTAAAATGTAATTCTTTTAGTGTTGACAACAAATAAGCAGCTATTTAAGGTACGTTCACGCCGCTCTCGGCAGCATGCGTTCAGACGACCGCTCCCTATGAAAAGTCTACGTAGATGCGCGCAAACACTCGAAATCGATGTATCACGATATTTCATATGGCGATAGTTGTATCAATTTAAAATGCTGACAAGACGATATTTAATTATTTATGAGCTTCCTTCAGCGTCTGACTCTTGTTTTCCTCCAGCCACTAGTTGGCAGCGCAGCCAACTGAGCCACTTTGAGCAGCTCTACACCGCAGCAGAACAAAAAGATCTCGCGAGAACCAGCTTGTGTTAAAAGTTCAGTCAGCCTCGCAGTTTTTAGTATGAGACATGTACCACTTAGGTTTTACTTCTTTTGTTGATACTTAATCTTTAAAAAAAATTGAAAAACTGTTCTGGTACAGTCCTGGGATATATTGCGATGCATATCGTGATACGTATCAGGTTATACATCATATTGGGACACGCATATCAGGATACATATCGTATCGTCAAGCTCTAGTCAATTCTCACTCCCTAGTAAACACGTGTTTCAGACTTTGTGCGTTTTTGTTAGACTCTTGAGTTTTTACAACCGACCTCAAGCATACAACATGCGTAGAGCACTGATCGAGCGTTGCAAGTTAAACCAGTTGACCAATCAGGGACTCTGATTCAAAAGTGACGTATAGATGGCGTCTCTTTTAATTCACAGAAGTACCATCCAAGAAACGAATAAGTGTTTTTTGTTTCCGGTCGGAATTCTGTCACCAAATCTTAGAGCTGTGAAAGAAAAAGTTCAGAGAAAGATCTAAAGATTTGCCCCGCTTTGACGTTTCGCACCAAAGTTCTTTCAACTGTAGGTGGCAGATATGTGTTAGTAAACAGTAAAAAAAAAGAAGAAGAAGAAGCCCCTCCCTGCTTGTCCAGTGTGAACACTGTAGGATGAACGCCCGATGTGTACCTCGCTTAATGAACGAGTCGTACTACTGTGTGTGGGAGGGGCTGGGTCACAGGCTGCAGAAAGTCACTACTATACTGATGTCTTAATACTCACCAAGGAATTAAAAAAAATACTTCAGCCCATGCTGATGTTTATTGAAAGATTGTGGTAATTTGTCACAATTGCCCTTTTAGAAAAGGTATTTTTTAAATAAACTTAAATGTATTTGAGAAGATTTCTCATTAAGTAGACTTAAATCTTTTTTTTTTGATGAACTACACACTTTGATAAAAAATACTGTTGGTGTCTCAATTGATTTCTAATTTTGTTTTGAGAATTCTTCAGTTCAAATTTATTCTCTATTAAATTACGTTCTTTCTAATTCAGACACTCCTGACCCTCCGTACTGACTAAATTTGGTGCTTTAAAGTAAAAACCTTAAAAGTTTTCTTTACTGTGCATTTGACCTCTACTGCAAACCAAAAATCAAACCCCTCATTTTTTGCTGCATTTCCTGCTTGTTCTCCTTGTGCTTAGAATATCTACAGCAGTTTCTGTGACCCGTTCTCTTACATTTTTTTCTCTTTTCTGTGTGTTGAATGTGCAATCTAAAAAAGAGACAAAGGAAGTATTTTGGTGGAAGAAGGCGGCGCTGCTGACTCCTCTTTGTCGGTCTGTGTGTGTCTTTTGTCGACATTTCCACGTTGCTTTGTGAAGAGCTGCCTCAGGATCTGAGCCGGGCAAAAGCGTTTTCAGTCTGATCGACGTATTGGTTTAGGCGGGGAAGACACCAGCATCCAAACTGTACATACAATGCTACAAACGGATATGATGACCTTTAAATGTATAGGAAGCTCAACCAAGAATCAACCACTGTATTTATTGATGTAAATCTTCATTTAAAAAGATGACAAAACTCACACAAATGTTTGAAGATCTCTAATAACAAAGAGAAAACCCTGTTGAAATATTGCAACTGATAATGATAGATGATGAGCAATAATAAAAAATGTAATCTAAATTAATAAAATTGTTGAAAATGTTTTTCTTTCTTGTTTTTCTTTTTTTTCTTTGGGTTTGCATCTGTCTGTTAAGAAATGGCATTAAAGTCGATCCATATCAATTACAGTATGTCAAAAGTGAGTACACCCTTCACATCTCAGCAAACATTTAGTTATATCTTCTCATAGGACAAGACTGCATAAATGACTCTGACACAAATGAACAGTAGTCAGTGTAAAGTTAGTGCAGCAGTGTAAATTTATTGTCCCCGCAAAATCAATAAAAATACAGCCAATAATAGCTGAACCCTTGGCAACAAAAGTGAGTACAGCCCTAGGTCAAAGTGTACAAACTGAGCACAATTGATCATTTTCCTTCCCCTTTGTCATGTGAACCATTAGTGTTTCACTGTCTCAGGTGTCATCAGTTAGCAGGTGAGTTAAATCTGGTATAAAAGCTCTTCCACTCTCTTAACCTGGTCACTGAAAGTTCAACATGCCACTTCATGGCGTCAGTTCTCAGAAGACCCGAAAAAATAATTGTTGCTTTACACAAAGATGGCCTAGGCTATAAGAAACTAGCCAACACTCTAAAACTGTGGCCAAGATCATCCAGCGCTTTAAGAGAACAGGTTCTTCTCAGAATAGACCTCGCCATGGTCGGCCAAAGAAGCTGAGTGCACGTTCTCAGCGTCACATTCAAAGACTGGCCTTGGAAAACAGATGGATGAGTGCGTCCAGCACTGGGGCAGAGATTGAAGGGATGGGAGGTCAGCCTGTCAGTGCTCAGACCGTATGCCGCACACTGCATCAAATTGCTCTGGATGGTTGTCGTCCTAGAAGGAAGGCTCTCCTAAAGATGATGCTCAAGAAAGCTTGGAAACAATGTGCTGCAGACCAACTAAGGACCAGGATTACTGGAACCAGGTCCTGTGGTCTGATGAGACCAAGATCAACAGATTTGGTTCAGATGCTGTCAAGCATGTGAGGCAGCAACCAGGTGAGGAGTACAACGACAAGTGCGTCTTGCCTACCGTCAAACAAAGTGCGAAATGTCCACAATCTCCGTGATGTTGTGATGGAGGAGTGGAAGAGGATTCCACTGGCAACATGTGAAGGTCTGGTGATCTCCATGGCCAGGAGACTTCAAGCCGAGCTGGAAAATGATGGTGGCCACACAACATATTAACATTTCACATTTTCACTCAGGGGTGTACTCACTTATTGGCTGTATTTTTAGTTATTTTGAGGGGACAATAAATTTACACTGCTATACTAACTTTACACTGACTACTGTTCATTAAGTCATTTATACAGTGTTGTCCAAGAAAAGATATAACTAAATGTTTGCTGAGATGTGAATGGTGTACTCACTTTTGTGACATATTGTATCTGTCCCCTCTGAGCTTTTATTTACTTAACTCTTGTGCTATCCTAGGCATGTTTACATTAAAAGTAGGGTCATGTGGACCCTACAAGACAGCGCGCTTAACTTTTTTATTTTCCTTTTTTTTTTTTAATCTTAACTGATTTCTGTTGCAGAGATTAAATCCCGTCCACCTTTGAAGGGATCACACATTAATAACAGGCTGTAGTCATTTCAACCCCATGAGAGAGCACAAGTGTTAAATTTTACTGTAAAATCAAGCTTCACATTAAAAAAAAGATTTTAAAAGTATATGAACAACCCCTCCTGGGTTTTTCATGGGTCACACTTTTTTAATGATTCCTATTTTAACATAAATTTGATCTATTTTACACATATAGAAAATCCTTGTACAACAGAGTAACCAAAACATAGAAAATAAGATTGAGATGGATATAACCAACTTGAGTGTTTTTTTTTCCCTACACGGTCACAAATAGAATTCAACAGAGAAAAAAATATTAAACATTGAAACACAAATGAACAAATCAAAATCAAATGTGCATCTTGAAGTTTAGTTTACTGAACTATTTCTGATATTTTTTTAATACACTTACATGCAAATTGTGTATATATATATAAATATAAGGGCTGTCAGATTTGTTGTGTTAAAAACGAGTTAATTTGACAAGTGCGTGACGCAGACAATTTTTTTGATGCATTAATCGCGGATTTTCTCAAACGTGCCTTTCCACACGCGCAGGCGTCCCTCATTGCCCTCTAACTCACCAGCTGCTCTCACCATATCACGGGTGGGTCTCCAACCACCGAGCTGCTAGCTAGAACCGGCCTGGCGCCCTGCACCCTAACCCGGCTCCGGTTCACGTGGTCCAGTACCACATCTGGTGGTACCGGCTCGCGTCCGGCACTGCGTCCCGAGAGCTGCGAACCCCCAACGTTCCGAACAGCAAGCGCACGGGGGGACGTTTTAAATGTAGTTTAAACAACGCCTGTAATTTGTAGATGAAAAGATAAATCTCAGCTTTAAGTGTGTGACCCGTCCCTCTTTTGCCGCGCGAAAATATGCAAAATATCCCAAAGTTCTGGAGGTTTAAGCGTGATCCAGCCCCAGCAGAGCGGTCTGTCTGCCGGCATATTCATGGCGTGAGCTCCGCTGGACACGTCAATGCATCGAGCTGCAGCCAGAGAACGCGGCGGCAGTAACAGACTGTCAAACTATCCACAGAGTATCCCGCTTTTCTCAGTATTTAATGTTTTAAAAAACAAAAGTTCATTGGAAATGATAAATCTCTATTTCATTTATTACTGCAGTTCAGCAGAGGAGAATAAGATTTTGTCCTGAAAAAAAAATGAACATGAAAGTGTTATGGAAATTTTATTTTTGATGTTTTTTATTTTATTTTACTGAACGTTGATTGAAGTTTTGAATTTAAAATGCCCTTCACTTGCACTCGGGCTTTTGTTAGGCATTTTATGTTACAGGCTTTTATTGTTAAGAAAGCTTATCTTCATACAATGTTACAAAATAAAGTAGTTCTGATGAAAACTGTTAATTTTGCCATTCTTGTTTTCAGAATTTCAATATTCCCCAGTTGGAATTCCAATATTTCAGAGTTGGAATTCCGAAATTTCAAAATCCGAGTCGGAATTCTGAGATTCCCGAGAGAGAAAACCCATATTCCTGGGTCGGAATTCCGAGATTCCCGAGTCGGAATTCCGAGATTTCAAATTCTTGATTGAAATTCCAAGTTTTCCGAGTCGGAAATCCCATATTCCCGAGACGAAATTCCGAGTTTTCCGAGTTGGTATTCCGAGTTTTCCGAGTCCGAATTTCAAGATTCCCGAGTCGGAATTCCGATATTCCCGAGTGGGAATTCCAAAATTCCCAAGTCGGAATTCCGATATTTCTGAGTCAAAATTCCAGGATTCCATCTCCGGGATCTCGGAATTCCGACTTGGGAATATGGGAATTCTGACTCGGGAATATGGGAATTCCGACTCCGGAATCTCAGAATTCCGACTCCGGAGTCTTGGAATTCGGACCCGGAAAACTTGGAATTTCGACTCAGGAACCTCGGTATTCCGACTCAGGAATCTCTGAAGTCCGACTAAGGAATCTCGGAATTCCGACACCGGAATTTTGGAATTCCGACTCCGGAATCTCGGAATTCCGACTCCGGAATCTCAAATCAGACCCGGAAAACTTGGAATTCCGACTCCGGAATCTCGGAATTCCGACAACAGAATTTCACAATTCCTACTCCGGAATCTCGGAATTCCGACTCGGAAATCTCGGAATTCCGACTAGGGAATTTCAGAATGCCGACTCCGGAATCTTGGAATTCCGACCCTAAAAACTTGGTATTCCAACTCAGATTTTAAAATTCCGACTTGGGAACATGGGAATTCTGACTTGGGAATCTCGGAATTCTGACCCGGAAAACTTCGAATTCCGACTCCGGAATCTCGGAAGTCGGAACATGAGAATTCTGACTCAGATTTTGAAATATCGGAATTCCGACTCCGGAATCTCGGAATTCCGACTCTGGAATCTCAGAATTCCGACTTCGGAATCTCAGAAATCGGACCCGGAAAACTTGGAATTCCGACTCCGGAATCTCGGAATTCCGACAACAGAATTTCACAATTCCGACTCCGGAATCTCAGAATTCCGACTCCGGAATCTCGGAATTCCGACTCGGGAATTTCAGAATGCCGACTCCGGAATCTTGGAATTCCGACCCTAAAAACTTGGTATTCCAACTCAGATTTTAAAATTCCGACTTGGGAACATGGGAATTCTGACTAGGGAATCTCGGAATTCTGACCCGGAAAACTTCGAATTCCGACTCCGGAATCTCGGAAGTCGGAACATGAGAATTCTGATTCAGATTTTGAAATATCGGAATTCCGACTCAGGAATCTCGGAATTCTGACTCTGAAATCTCGGAATTCTGACTCCGAAATTTCAGAATTCCGACTCCGGAATCTCAGAATTCCGACCCGGAAAACTTCAAATTCCGACTCCGGAATCTAGGAAGTCGGAACATGGGAATTCTGACTTGGGAATCTGGGAATTCTGACCCGGAAAACTTGGAATTCCAACTCAGATTTTGAAATATCGGAATTCCGACTCAGGAATCTTGAAATTCCGACTCAGAAATCTCGGAATTCTGACTTGGGAATCTCGGAATTCGGACCCGGAAAACTTGGAATTCCGACTCCGGAATCTCGGAATTCCGACTCAGGAATCTCGGAATTCAAACTCAGGGATATCTGAATTCCGACTTGGGAACATGGGAATTCTGACTTGAGATCTCGGAATTCTGACAAGAAATGTCGGAATTCCGACACCGGAATTTCGGAATTCCGACACCGGAATTTCGGAATTCCGACACCCGAATTTCGGAATTCCGACACCAGAATTTCAGAATTCCGACTCAGGAATCTCGGAATTCCGACACGCAAAACTTGGAATTCCGACTCAGATTTTGAAATCTCTGAATTCCGACTCAGGAATCTCGGAATTCCGACTCCGGAATCTCAGAAATCGGACCCGTAAAACTTGGAATTCCGACTCAGGAATCTCAGAATTCCCACTCGGGAACATGGGAATTCTGACTTGAGATCTTGGAATTCTTACCCGGGAATCTCGGAATTGCGACTCTGGAATGTCGGAATTCCGACTCCGGAAACTCAGAATTCCGACTCCGGAATCTCAGAATTCCCACTCGGGAACATGGGAATTCTGACTTGAGATCTTGGAATTCTTACCCGGGAATCTCGGAATTGCGACTCTGGAATCTCGGAATTCCGACTCCGGAATCTCAGAAATCGGACCCCGAAAACTTGGAATTCCGACTCCGGAATCTCAGAAATCGGACCCCGAAAACTTGGAATTCCGACTCCGGAATCTCGGAATTCCGACACCAGAATTTCACAATTCTGACTCTGGAATCTCAGAATTCCGACTTCGGAATCTCGGAATTCCGACCCGGAAAACTTAGAAATTCCGACTCAGGAATCTCGGAATTCCGACACCGGAATTTCGGAATTCCGACTCCGGAATCTCAGAATTCCGACTCCGGAATCTCAGAATTCCGACTCGGGAATATGGGAATTCTGACTTGAGATCTCGGAATTCTTACCCGGAAATCTCGGAATTCCGACACCGGAATCTCGGAATTCCGACTCCGGAATCTCAGAAATCGGACCCGGAAAACTTGGAATTCCGACTCCGGAATCTCAGAATTCCGACTCCGTAATCTCAGAAATCGGACCCGGAAAACTTGGAATTCCGACTCCGGAATCTCGGAATTCCGACTCTGGAATCTTAGAATTCCGACTTCGGAATCTCGGAATTCCGACCCGGAAAACTTGGAATTCCGACTCAGGAATCTCGGAATTCCGACACCGGAATTTCGGAATTCCGACTCCGGAATCTCAGAATTCCGACTCGGGAACATGGGAATTCTGACTTGAGATCTTGGAATTCTTACCCGGGAATCTCGGAATTGCGACTCTGGAATCTCGGAATTCCGACTCCGGAATCTCAGAAATTGGACCCCGAAAACTTGGAATTCCGACTCCGGAATCTCGGAATTCCGACACCAGAATTTCACAATTCCGACTCTGGAATCTCAGAATTCCGACTCCGGAATCTCGGAATTCCGACACCGGAATTTCGGAATTCCGACTTAGGAATCTCAGAATTCCGACTCAGGGATATCGGAATTCCGACACCAGAATTTCACAATTCCGACTCTGGAATCTCAGAATTCCGACTTCGGAATCTCGGAATTCCGACCCGGAAAACTTAGAAATTCCGACTCAGGAATCTCGGAATTCCGACACCGGAATTTCGGAATTCCGACTCCGGAATCTCAGAATTCCGACTCCGGAATCTCAGAATTCCGACTCGGGAATATGGGAATTCTGACTTGAGATCTCGGAATTCTTACCCGGAAATCTCGGAATTCCGACACCGGAATCTCGGAATTCCGACTCCGGAATCTCAGAAATCGGACCCGGAAAACTTGGAATTCCGACTCCGGAATCTCAGAATTCCGACTCCGTAATCTCAGAAATTGGACCCGGAAAACTTGGAATTCCGACTCCGGAATCTCGGAATTCCGACTCCGGAACCTTAGAATTCCGACTTCGGAATCTCGGAATTCCGACCCGGAAAACTTGGAATTCCGACTCAGGAATCTCGGACTTCCGACACCGCAATTTCGGAATTCCGACTCCGGAAACTCAGAATTCCGACTCGGGAACATGGAAATTCCGACTCCGGAATCTTGGAATTCCGACCCGGAAAACTTGGAATTCCGACTCCGGAATCTCAGAATTCCGACTCGGGAACATGGGAATTCTGACTTGAGATCTTGGAATTCTTACCCGGGAATCTCGGAATTGCGACTCAGGGATATCGGAATTCCGACTCCGGAATCTCAGAATTCCGACTCCGGAATCTCGGAATTCCGACTCCGGAATCTCAGAAATCGGACCCCGAAAACTTGAAAATCCGACTCCGGAATCTCGGAATTCCGACACCAGAATTTCACAGTTCCGACTCTGGAATCTCAGAACTCCGACTCCGGAATCTCGGAATTCCGACTCAGGGATATCGGAATTCCGACTCCGGAATCTCGGAATTCCGACTCGGGAATTTCAGAATTCCGACACCAGAATTTCGGAATTCCGACTCAGGAATCTCAGAATTCCGACTCAGGGATATCGGAATTCCGACTTGGGAATCTCGGAATTCGGACCCGGAAAACTTGGAATTCCGACTCCGGAATCTCGGAATTCCGACTCAAAAAATTTCAGAATTCCGACACCGAAATTTCGGAACTCCGAATCAGGAATCTCAGAATTCCGACTCTGGAATCTCGGAATTCCGACACGCAAAACTTGGAATTCCGACTCAGATTTTGAAATCTCTGAATTCCGACTCTGGAATCTCGGAATTTCCGACTCAGGGATATCGGAATTCCGACTTGGGAACATGGGAATTCTGACTTTAGATCTCGGAATTCTGACCCGGAAATCTCGGAATTCCGACTCCGGAATCTCAGAAATCGGACCCGGAAAACTTGGAATTCCGACTCCGGAATCTCGGAATTCCGACAACAGAATTTCACAATTCCGACTCCGGAATCTCAGAATTCCGACTCCGGAATCTCGGAATTCTGACCCGGAAAACTTGGAATTCCGACTCAGGAATCTCGGAATTCCGACACCGGAATTTCGGAATTCCGACTCCGGAATCTCAGAATTTCGACTCCGGAATCTCAGAATTCCGACTCGGGAACATGGGAATTCTGACTTGAGATCTCGGAATTCTGACCCGGAAATCTCGGAATTCCGACACCGGAATTTCAGAATTCCGACACCGGAATTTCGGAATTCCGACTCCGGAATCTCGGAATTCCGACTCCGGAATCTCAGAAATCGGACCCGGAAAACTTGGAATTCCGACAACAGAATTTCACAATTCCGACTCCGGAATCTCGGAATTCTGACCCGGAAAACTTGGAATTCCGACTCAGGAATCTCGGAATTCCGACACAGGAATTTCGGAATTCCGACTCCGGAATCTCAGAATTCCGACTCGGGAACATGGGAATTCTGACTTTAGATCTCGGAATTCTGACCCGGAAATCTCGGAATTCCGACTCCGGAATCTCAGAAATCGGACCCGGAAAACTTGGAATTCCGACTCCGGAATCTCGGAATTCCGACACCAGAATTGGACAATTCCGACTCCGTGATCTCAGAATTCCGACTCCGGAATCTCAGAATTCCGACTCCGGAATCTCGGAATTCCGACCCGGAAAACTTGGAATTTCGACTCGGGAATCTCGGAATTCCGACACCGGAATTTCGGAATTCCGACTCCGGAATCTCAGAATTCCGACTCGGAAAACTTGGAATTCCGACTCAGGAATCTCGGAATTCCGACACCGGAATTTCGGAATTCTGACTCCGGAATCTCAGAATTCCGACTCCGGAATCTCAGAATTCCGACTCGGAAAACTTGGAATTCCGACTCAGATATATAAAAATGATGAAATAATTGTATAAAATTTAGTCGGAAAACTTGGAATTCCGACTCCGGAATCTCAGAATTCCGACTCGGGAATCTCGGAATTCCGACCTGGAAAACTTGGAATTTCGACTCAGATTCTAAAAACCTCGGAATTCCGACACCAGAATTTCAGAATTCCGACTCCGGAATCTTAGAATTCCGACTCGAGAAAATTTGAATTCCGACTCAGACTTTAAAATCTCGGAATTCCGACTCACAGAAATCGGAATTCCGACTTTGGAGTATGGGAATTCTGACTTGGGAATCTCGAAATTCTGACTCGGGAATCTCGGAATTCCGACTCGGGAATATCGGACTGACTTAGGAATCTCGGAATTGCGACTCTGGAATGCCGGAATTCCGACTCTGGAATCTCGGAATTCCGAGATGCCCCACAGCAGCTGTGTATTGTGGGAGTCAGGCCTTACCCTTTTTTTATGTGTGTTATTAAGTTCACAACACATTAAGGCAAAACAAAAAACCCAATGTGTTGTGTTGTGAAGTTAATGTGTTATGTCGTGACCTTAATGTGTCGTGACCTTAACCCTTGTGCTATGCAAGGACATAAAACAAAAGTGTCTGTGTGAGTTTGTTAAAGGGGGGTCATTTTAAAAACCATTTCCCTAACCAGGTCTAGTCCCTGTCAGGCGAAAAAGGTCTAGTCCCTCACAGGCGAAGAGGACTCTTTTTCTCAAAAAAATTTTCTGTATGTTTCAGACACCCTCTATTACCCGTGGCCACTTGGGGGCGCCAGAAACAACCCCAAAATGTGTCTTTTTCTCCGCTTCCACCGGGGGGTCGCCATTTTTCCTCGTCAGTTCTTCCCTCGACCGCTAGGGGTCCTTTCCGTGGCTACTTGGGGGAGTGGTTTCCCCATCTACTTCCTCCGAAGAGTTTGGGGGACTTTTGACCCCACTTTTTTTTTGTTTTTTTTCTTATTGACAATAAACAATTACCAGGCTCAATTTTTCAAATGGTCACTAGGGGGCGTCCTCTGACACGTTTACTTCCACCAATGATTTTATGGTTACTATTACCCCATGTTTTTCTTTTATTTTTTTATTTATTTAAAAAAAAGGGGGTCTAAAAGATAAATTGCAGTCTCAATTCTTCCCTTGGCCACTGGGGTTTCCGTTCCAGGTTCAGTTCTTCCCTCGGCAAGTAGAGGGGGTGTTTCACTCCTTCCCTTCTGTCAATGACTTTTGAGTACTTTCCATGTTAACAGACAAACCCTCTAGGATGCTAATTATGTTTTCCTCCACCACCATCAACATCAACAACCCCCCACCACCACCACCACCACCACCACCATCACCAGATAATGACGATAATAATAATTATCAATTTCATTTGAAGCCCTTTTCTCGTCACTTCAGCAAATTGTAGAGAGTAAAAATACCTATTTCTGCGGTACCTTATTTCTGCCACGAGATGGTGCCAACTCCTCCGTTTGTTTTACTAAACTCATCCATTTCATTTCTTTTGTTCACCTATGATTTTTAGACCTTTCCATTTATGTTATTCAATATAGCATGTCGCCATTTTGACCGGGGTCACCTATACCCCACTTAACACAGCAGTCGATAATAGATATTGCCCACATTGGCGTGTGGAAGGGTTAATGTGTTGTGTTGTGAACTTAATGTGTTGCGTTTTGACCTTTAGAGTGTTGTGAACTTAATGTGTTGTGTTGTGAACTTTTTATTATGTGTTGTGAACTTACTGTTTTGTATTGTGACCTTTAGTGTGTTGTGAAATGAATGTGTTGTGTTGTGAACTTTTTATTTTGTGTTGTGAACTTTTTGTTTTGTGTTGTGACCTTTAGTGTGTTGTGAAATGAATGTGTTGTGTGGTGAACTTTTTATTTTGTGTTGGGAACTTAATGTGTTGTGTTGTGAACTTAATGTGTTGTGTCGTGACCTTTAGTGTGTTGTGAAATTAATGTGTTGTGTTGTGAACTTTTTATTTTGTGTTGTGAACTTTTTGTTTTGTGTTGTGACCTTTAGTGTGTTGTGAAATTATTGTGTTGTGTGGTGAACTTTTTATTTTGTGTTGGGAACTTAATGTGTTGTGACCTTTAGTGTGTTGTGAACTTAATGTGTTGTGTTGTGAACTTAATGTGTTGTGTTGTGACCTTTAGTGTGTTGTGAACTTAATGTGTTGTGTTGTGAACTTTTTATTATGTGTTGTGAACTTACTGTTTTGTGTTGTGACCTTTAGTGTGTTGTGAAATTAATGTGTTGTGTTGTGAACTTTTTATTTTGTGTTGTGAACTTTTTGTTTTGTGTTGTGACCTTTAGTGTGTTGTGAAATGAATGTGTTGTGTGGTGAACTTTTTATTTTGTGTTGGGAACTTAATGTGTTGTGTCGTGACCTTTATTGTGTTGTGAACTTAATGTGTTGTGTTGTGAACTTAATGTGTTGTGTCGTGACCTTTAGTGTGTTGTGAAATTAATGTGTTGTGTTGTGAACTTTTTATTTTGTGTTGTGAACTTTTTGTTTTGTGTTGTGACCTTTAGTGTGTTGTGAAATTATTGTGTTGTGTGGTGAACTTTTTATTTTGTGTTGGGAACTTAATGTGTTGTGACCTTTAGTGTGTTGTGAACTTAATGTGTTGTGTTGTGAACTTAATGTGTTGTGACCTTTAGTGTTTTGTGAACTTAATGTGTTGTGTTGTGAGCTTAATGTTTTGTGATCTTAACTTCACAACACACTTTCTGCTGTGACTCTTCAGGGCCATCGTAATTTAATAATCAACACACTCAAAATACTAAACTGGACCGCTCAGTGGGAACGAGGCTTTATACAGTCAATGGTTGCATGTTACATATTTATTTTGACGCCACATAAAACTTCTTTACTTTGGCCAAATGTTAGCACACTTTTTGGATCATGTTTGATTGTTTCGTGATTTAACATGTGTGTGTTTCAAGCTCTGTCAGGAGTTCTCAGTTCACACAGTGAAGACATTGAGAGATCATCATGGACCCGTCAACTTCTACTCTGCCACACTGACATCCACGAGGTCAGTTGGCCCCACCTTTCTGTCGTGTGTAACCCCGCCCCCTCGGGGCGCGCGAGGATAGCAAATGAAGCAGATTGGGGGAAACGCGGCAGCAGGAGGAGGGGGCATATCTTCAAGTTGGCTCTCCGGAGTCGCTCCTCTCTCCTCCCGTGTAGTCGGAGCTCTCCACCGGACCGGTATGCGGAGGAGGTGAACCGCAGCGACCGAGCAAAGATGCAGGCGGAGGACATGGAGGTACCTTTCATTAATAACCTTAACGATAACGGCGACAGGCAGAGGCCGAAAGGGAAAGATGTGTTCAAGGACCAGCAGAAGGAGTCGGAGGTAAATGCGAGGGGCGTTCGTGGACAGTGCCGCGGCTCCGGAGGGGTGTGTGCTCCTGCATGTGTGTGTGTTGTTGTTGCTAGGGAGCTTTGCAGACCCCCCCGCCCTGCCCCAGCTCGAAAGCACGCGTGAAGACAGCAAGGTGTTATTTTGGCAGCTGAGCCCTAAAAATAACCCGGTAATCCTGCAGTGGGGCCGAATGCGAGTGGAGAAACGTGCCTGCCGCCGCGCAGACCTCCAACCCAAACCCCACAAATGGATTTATTTATGCTGCGAATATTCCCTCTGGGCATCACATCTGGTTCACACCGTGAGAAATCAAACAATAATCCGATGGATTTAATCCACTGATATGAGAGTGGGATTTACCAATACTGCACCTGCAGAAAATATCATGTTAGGTTTTTGAAACGTTTGATAGTGGGGAAAAATGGATGGATAGCAAAATATGCCTATAAACAACATTTGTATTATTTAAAATGTATTGCTTCCTGTAGTCCTGGACAAGTGAAACATTGGGTCAATAAACAAAAGTGCTGTAATTTGTTACATTTAAAAGTATTAGTCATCAAATTAAAAAATTTGAGTTGATGGTTTACTCAACATAACAATTTAATTTGATAAAAACGAATATTTTTACAGTGCAAAGACCTCAGTTTCTCACATTCCTCTTTCTTACAGCACGAAAATTGAGCAAAAGTTTTGCGTATTCAAAAACGTGCCAAAATTTGCTCACACCTAGTACCTTGTAAAAATATATTTTTATGTATTTATTTTGACAGAACAATTGGCAAAATAAAAGTTAACAGTGGGAGAAACCATCAATTAAAATTAATGGGGCCAAAATATCTCTCTCGCCATCGACAACTTGTGTGCTAGTGACCAATTTTTGAAGTTTCGTGTTCAAAATTATTCTTGCCTATCTAAGCTAGTTTTAATGTCTGATTTCGGGATGTACGCACAAAAAGCGTAGTCATTTAATGGGTAGAGTGTGTGAATTCCCTTTTAGGGCTTCCCTGTTCAATACTCTTCTCGCCTACCTACGCACGTTTTAACATCTTTTTGGGCTCTACGCACAATATGTGCTGCTAGCTAAACTGGGTTGAACTTTGACCAATCAGGGACTTTAATTTGGTAGCGACACTTATACTCAAAGCGTAGCTAGTTTATCTGGTGAACCCAGACACGAACGACAAACCTTACAATGTCCGCATTTGTTTTTTTAAATAAAAATAAACCAAAGTCCGTCTCTTGACATTATGGTCGTTCATACCTTCCAATGAAGCTAGAAACAAACCTAACCGTTTCTGTTTAGCCCTCAAATCTCAAGATATGCACCGCTTTCACTTTTGGCATCTAGTCTTTTCAACTATTGGTGGCAGACATGCGCTAATAAAAAGTAGAAGAAGAAGCCCCTCCATGCTTGTCCAGTGTGAACACCAAATGCTAATCGTATCTTCATTGAAATACCTGATTAGTAATAGCTTTATATGGCTCAAAAATATTTCAAAATCGCCTAAACACCTGTGTGGTGGCTTTAAAATTATTATGGGATGCTTAACAGGACCTATGGCGAGGTGGCCATTTCATGTCAAATTTGCAAAAAAATGTGATTTTCACATTTTGCCACAATATGGGAAAAGAGACCTTTCGTTCAAACAAGTTTCACAAGAATTCTCACACACTCCTTAGAGGTTAAGAGTAAGGGGCGTGTAGCAGCCGGTGAGTAAGTGAGAGGGGGTCGAAAGGGAGGCAGCGAGGGCAGGGGAGGGTAGCGCCTGTGGGGCATGTGTTGCAAAGAATAAATCAATAAAATATGGTGTTGAGAACATTCATGGAGATGACTTGAGCCGTTTTATTACTTGGAAAAATTGGCTTCATCACCATTCTAGTGTAAAACTAGCAAAAAGAATCAGCTGCTAAAGAAAAGATTCCCTCAAAGATATCGGTCACAATTTTTTAGTGTTCACTTCAGTTTTCTGGGGGAATTGGAGCATCAAACAGACGCTGTATGGTCATGATGATGATGGTGGCGGCGGTGGAATCATAGTACGGAGAGCCTAGAAAGCCTCGCAAGCAAAGGTGGGTGGGGGTTGGAAGGTCTCTTGACTTGACAATGTGCCCAGTGATGTGATGCAAAATGTCAACACAAAGTGCCACAGCAGTTTGGAGACGCGATTGTTTTCTATGTCGGTGGAGGCGGAGGGGTGGAGACTGGGAGTCGGGGGGGCTGTAGTAATGAAGACTAGAAGAGACAGCAGATGACTGGAAAGAACAAAAAAAAAGAGGACAGAGTTGGGTTGAACAGAGCGGTCTGATCAGGTGATCTCGAGATTGACTCCAGATTTTTAATAACCAATTACTCTTTCAAAATAAGACGTTTTTATTTTATTTTTGTAATGTAAAGTACAAGTGATGTAAAATTTTTAAAGTAAACAGCAGTCAGAACTTTGAACTGTTTGCATGTCATTCTTTCACCTCATAAATATGGAATAAAAAATACCCAATAAAAAGTATTTCTCATAAAAAAATAGATGACAACACGTGATGAATTATAGTAGTTTTTTTATTTTCAGCTGTGGTTTATGTAACAAAATGGGAAAGGAAAAACAGGTAGATCCTAAAAACGTGCTTGAAAAATGACAGGAAAATTAGGAATTGGACAAAAAACAACGATACTGGAGACTTGGCCTTTGGTCCACCCATTCCTGTGAGACTTTACAGGGACCAAGACACAGAAAAAATGCAGCATATTGAACATCATGTAAATACTTTTGCTCGGGTGAAAATCCCCTGGCGATCGTGCTCAAGGGTTAAGTCAACAGTATTAGACCAGCTTGTGTAAAAGTTCAATGTGGTCGCTCTGAAAAACTGCACCTGGCTCCAGTTTGTTTTTAAACAAGCTTCAATCCGGACGTTAAACAGGTCTTTGATGTGAACTGTTGAAGCGCCAGGTGACAGTTTACATCAAAGAGGCTTGAGAAACTTGTAAAAAGCACAACTATCTTCCAGAACGCTAGTCTTTTAGATACCACGAAGTGTAGCCTTGAGATATTTTTCTTCTTGTGGTGTCGACTATTTTAATAGTCGATTAGTCGTATATTATATTGAGTCAGAGTGTAGTAAAGTTGAAAGTTATAATAGCACTCTTCTAGCTTTTTGAACTATTTTGGCATTTATTAAGGTTTTTTAGGCTATTTTTGAGTTAAGCTAATGTTCCAGCTGCATGCTAGCTATTTTGGCTTATTAAGGCTGTTTAAATTTTTAAGCTAATTTGGTATTTAACCAATATTTTAGCTAGCTATCGGCTTCAGCGTTTTCAGCTATTAGCTTCAGTGATTTCAGCTATCAACTTCAGCGTTTTTAGCTATCAATTTCAGCATCTTCAGCTATCAGCACTAGCATTTTCAGCTGCCAAATTCAGCTTATAGCATTCACACCAGCATTATTGCAGGTAATGCTATATATCTAGTTTTTTATTTAGTTTAAAGCTAAAGTTGGTTAAGATGTCTGCTTTACATCCAGTTTGCCCATGACAAGATTAGTCGACTAATCGGAAAAAATGATCTGTGATTAGTCGACTACTAAAATAATCATTTGTGGCAGCACTATCCCACAGATCCACGGGAAAACCAGCTGCTTTTAATTTCTAAATAAATTATTCTTTTTGCTGTCGCATGTGGCTGAGAGTCTATACAGATGAACAAACCAGACGAAAAAACATTAAAAGAAGCATTTTCTTCCATGGATCAAACACTCTTCCATCACTTCAGTGATTTCTATCAGGCACTTGTTAAACTGCTGTTGTGAGATGACAGTGACTAAATAAAAAATAGCTGTGAAATTTTTTTCATCTCAATCCTCATTTTTCAGTTAATTGTTTCTTTAGAAAATTATAGCAATCTGATTTTTTTTGTTGTTGTCCATCATAATCGGGATGTAAAACAACCTAATTGTGGAATTGAAAAAGCATATTTTTAATCGTATTTGTAACCCCGCAACCTTCATTTTTTCAGCTTTTCTGTAAAGCATTGACTTTTTTTGGTTTTGTTTAAATGGGTCAAAGTGGGATTTTTGAAGTAGAAAAGCTTAAAGCAGAATCAAAAGTTTAAGGTGAGTCATTGAACCTTGTCTAGAAAGTTCTAAGAATTTTTTTTGTTTCCTTGTTTCTAAATCCAAGAATATCATCAATGTGTTTTGAACTGTTGCTGCATTTTTTTTCCGACCGCAGAGCAGGTAGTTGTTTAACCAGAGGAGTCATGGAGCACATCCTTATTTACAGAGCTGAGCTGGCCCCCGCGCGACAGAGGATTAGAGACGAATTATGTCCAAATCTTACCGGAAGATTATATGTAATTTTCTTTGATTAAACTTCACCTGCAGGAAAATTAATTTAATTGCTCAGTTTCTGCTGATTCAAAACCCTTAGTGCATCTTTGACTCTTGTTTTATCTTTGTCATCTGTGTTTTTTTTTTTAATGGGGATTCTTCAGACGTCTGGCACAACCAGTTTGTCTGCAAACGTGAGAACTCGTTTCCCTCTGTAAAGCGTGTCCCTTCACGTCTCTTTTACTGTTTCCAAGTGCAATACTTGTGCATTTTAAACACAGATCGTGTCTTGGTTGTAGTCTGTGATGATCATAAGCTCATCACAGGGTGAGACTAACCGAGAGTCATGAATATTTCCAGCTCATCTGAAGTGGGGGCTCTCTGTCCTCATCACACCTGACGATGGTTCAGCAGTGGGCAGGTTTTTGGGACCGGTCACTTGTGTGTGCTTCAAGAGGAAACACCTGCTACTGACTGAAGATCTGAGACATGATATGCAAAAGAGAAATTGGTGCCGGCTGAGGCTGCAGCGATGGACGACGACCTGAAAGCCACCTGAGGGAGGAAGCGCGAGCACCACGAGTGTTTTTGGTTTCATGTCCAAAAAGCACCAACTGAAGGGATTTAAACCCCACAGACATTTTTACAGTTTAAAACTAGTCAGTAAACTTGTACTGAAATCTGCTGAGTGATGTCATTTCTTGGTTTGTAGCGTTCCGATTTAACCCTTTAACAACAGTTTTAGCTCTAGTGTTATTTCTTGAATTCTTAAAAATCTAGAAAGTTTTAACGTAGTGTAATTGTACTGTTATGTGTTTTATGTACTGTTTTAGAAATTGCTGCCTCTTGGCCAGGACTCACTTGGTAAAGAGGTTTTTAATCTCAACTGAACCTTCTTTGTTAAATAAAGGTCAAATAAACAAAAAAATTACAGTATATCTTCAAACATTTTTGAAATTGTGCTGATTTGCAACACTTTACCGTGGTGAAGTACCATATTTTCTGGAGTATAAGTCGCAGTTTTTTTTCATAGTTTAGCTGTGAGTGCGACTTGAACTCAGGATTGTATTTTTTTTTTAAAGACATATAAAGGGTTATACATTTGTTATTTTCCAAGTAAACACCGGTTGTCTTTTAGCAGTTGTTTCCTCTAACAACCGCTAGAGGGCGCTGCATTTGAGTACAAGTATTTGCTACTGACAGTGGCAGAAGAAGAGTCGACCAAAAGAAACATGGAAGAGAATCTGATTGTTTTCCTCTTAAGCTTTGATTTTTTTTCTTTTTACAGGTCAAAAGATTAGTATTCTGGTATTTCTTTCTTTCTTTCTCACTCTCTCTTTTTTTTTTTTGCTACGGTGGGCTTGGCGGATTTGTTCTGAAACGTCACACTTTTCTCCTAAAAGTGCGACTTGTACTCCAGAGCGACTTATCTATGGTTTTCTTCTTCTTGAAAGACATTTTTTTGCTCTTGCGACTTATACTCCAGAAAATACGATAGTACTGTAGTAAAGTACTGAAAATCAGCACAAAGCTGCTTTTCTTAGCTCCAGAATCCGTTGAAGTTACGATAATTCTCTCTACGGTCAAACAGTTATAGTAGTTTAACCCTTTAGTACTTTAACCCTAGATAAAGTAGTTTAGTTTAGTAGTTTAACCCTTTGATTATAATAATGAGTAATGTTCTTTGACATACTGTAAATCTACAGCTTTTCATGCCATCAACATGAATTAGCTGATTCTGATGCAAAGGTTTTCATATCGATGACAACACATTATTTACATTTTCTATACTGGTGCAAAGCTGCTTTTCTCTGCTTCAGAATCCGGTGGAATCCTGTTAATTGTGTAAAAGTTCAAAGAGTGACCCCGGCCTCACACTTTGTTCCGGCTCCAGAGCGGACGCCGGAGTCTTTGCATAACTAGAAAAGTGTCAGAGGCACTTGCACTGCATCTGGTCCAGCTCTACGGCGCTCCATTTCTGTTTTGTTGGCTTCAAATTTTGGCCGGAGCCAAGCCAGAGCCCTTTTATGTAAAGTTGGGGCTTTTAACGACCTAAACTGGAAATCATGCAAGCAAACGTAAAGGTATATATTTTTTGATAAAACCTGTTTTCTGCTGTACTCACTGTTTTCCCCGTGTTGTAAACGTTACGTCATCGTGACAACCGACCCCGGTCTCCCCTACTTGTTAAACCATAGTCATATATGCACATTTAAGCTAATATGAGACAAAAGTATTTATTAATAAAAGTTAATAAAAGTTATTAAGTCGAGTCACGCAGAAAAAGAAGTGTTGGGAATATAATTCAATATCACGGCAGAAAGAGGGTTTATTTAGGACTTCCTCTATAAATGGCGAATTATCGTGTCAACATACTCGAGTTCGGAGTCTTGCGAGGTTTGCACCAGAGGCTGTGGCTGCAGCAGGACTTCAGCCATCCAAAGCCGACGAGTCATCTACCGTAGTTAGACCACTCTGGCGTCCACACCAGAGCCGGGCCCGATGCAGTGTGAGCCCAGGGTTACGGTAGTTTAACCCTTTAACACCAAGGATGTTACCAACTACACTTTATTAACACCCCGTTTGACGCACTGTAACTCGTTGTCTGTTGACGCGATCAACATGAATTAGCTGATTCTGATGCGGGGAAAAGTGACTTTTCGAATCAGATTTACACCGATACGCAACACATAACTAACCTGAAGTGATTTCATTACGGTGCAGAAATGCTTCTCTGCACCTCATTAGTGGAATAGTTGATTGCTTAAACACTTCACTGCTGTAAAGTGTTTCATATCAGCTTTTATGCAATTCAGAATCAGTTGGAATTAAGTTCATTTGTGAAAAAAGTTGAAGAGTTGCAGTAATTCAACTGTAGCTATCTTGACGTACTGTAACTCGTTCACGCATTAACATGAATTAGCTGATTTTGAAATGGAGAAAAGCAACTTTTCATATGGGCTTTACACCAACATTCAAGACATAAATAACATTAAGTGCTGCACAACGGCACAGAACCATTTTAATTGTTTGATGTACGTTGAATGCGTAAACATATTACTTGCGCAAAGAGTTCCATATGACTCCACTGGAATTACGTTAATAGCATAAACGATAATACAGTTACAGTAGTCGATAGAATGTCAACACTGGAGCTAAAGCTGCGCTGCTGAAGGGTTAAAGAACGTGTTATTTGCTGTTGTTGTTGACAGCTCTGCTATTAAAGGGTTAAACTTGAGTATTCATTTCCACCAACATGAACATCCTGGCTGGATATGACATCAGCAAATACCCACTTTTCTCAAAAAGGATGAAAATAGCGGGAAAACCAAGGTGAACATTGTTGGAACACATGCCCTAATACCATTCCAGATCTGGGGAATCAGGTTTCTGGGTGGCTTACCGGTTAAACCCGCGGTCTTGTAATCAAGACGTAGCTGGTTCCAATCCCACCCGAGGCTTATCTGCGACAGACTGGCGACCTGTCCGGGGTGTACCCTGCCTTCGCCCTTCAGTAGCCGGGATAGGCTCCGGCACCCCCGCGACCCCGAAAGGGACAAAGCGGTCAAGAAGATGGATGGATGGATCTGGGGAATCAACAGTAACATGGCATTCATTAAGCCACGCCCACATTTAAGCATAACTTTAACTGTACAAAATAATATAAAAGAATATAAAAGAATTCTTTAAAGGAATAAAATCTGTCTCAATAATACCTTTGGTATATCAAATAGACAAAAAAACATTTACAATTTCAAAATCTAGTGCTGGAAATTCCCAGAACTCTTTGCGTGAGTATGCATCGATGTTCTCTAAACTAACAAATATAGACCACAATGCATTGCGTTTGAACAATTCGTCATTTGAAAACATATATTTAAAATACTTTTTTTAATAAAGTAACCAAGTTTTCATTATCAGAACACAGGAGATTCATAGAAATTCTTTGTAAAATCCTCAAAAGCTTTTCACTTCGGGACATGAGTAATGTCAGTTCAGTTAAAAGCAAATTTTAAAAAGTAGTGAACATGTCCGAATTGCACTAAAATCTAATGGGCATGATAGTCATGATAGTCACTTTTTAGTCTTTTAGAGGTTGGGGAATCTTGAGGGAATTCAAAGATAGCCTGTTTTTAGTCACTTGACCTATTGGCCACACCCCCATTTCAAACAGGGAAGAAGTCAATGTGGCCACCTAGTGGTTACTCTGTGTAGGGTGTTGGCTCCACTTTTGCTTTTAAACCATCTAAAAGAAGGAAGTCCTTGGTGTAGACATGTAATGCATAAAGAAATATTTGCCCATTTGTTTTAATTTGAAGGTTTTTTTTATTTATATGTGTTTTTAGCATGTGCTGGTTACCTGGTTGTTTGTATGCAGGTATCATCGATGTGTTTATTCATGAGTTTTTTGTTTCTTTATCTTTTTTTCCAGAGCTCCATGGAGTCTCCAAACCTGGAGTTTGAATACGGAGACACAGATACACTCACTGCTGAACTCTCAGGTAGATTCAAAAGTTTGTGAAACAGGACCAGGTTTTTAAATGGCCTTTATTTAAAGAGGAGAGGTCCGAATACAGTAGAACTCTTTCCCTGATTCTGATCAGATTCACATCTGGGAGCAGCCCAGTATTTACACAGATCTCTACTGTAGAAATAAAGAAGATTCAATAAAGTAATTAAGGGTCAACAGCCTTGCTCAAGGGCACTAGGGTGGATGATGGCGACTAGGCATATGTCGTGTCCTGGTCCAGGAATTGAAACTTTTTAACGAGAGATCCAGATCTTTGCCCATTATTACCCAAGATGGTAAAAGTCTGTTTCTCCTTAAAAAAAATAGACATTTAATTGAGGACCAATGCTAATAGCTATGAAAACTACAAGTATTTTTTGTCAACAACACAAAAAAATTGTAAAAAGTATATTGTGCTGTTGTTTTATCTTTATTTTACTTTTTTTTCATCCAACTTGTCCTTGAATTTTTTTTTTATTTTATGGTTCTGTTTTATGCTAATGTGTTGGAAAAATGAATTATTTTTAAAAATATAATAATATATGAAGTTGTTATGTTATTTTATTGAAAAGTGGAACATTTTCATTTACTTAGAGCAAAGTTTTAATGTTCTTTTAAAAAAATCAGACCTGCTACATCAGCTTAATGCTACCTGAGCTACAGCTACAACAAGAAATGTTGTGCTTACATGTTTCCCAGGCTCACAAAACATACTTGGAGTTGAGATTTAAGCAATCATGTCTGAAACAATTAATAAGGAGTTTTACCAGACATTTATTCTAAATATGCAGCAACTTAAACAAAGTTTGCATTATTTCTCGTCAAAGACAAACACTGGTTTGAAGTTCAAATGGAAACTGAGCTGCCAAAACTGTTAGTCACTCTGGTGAAGACAGACGGGAAGTCACAGTTGCTCTTCGGTAACAGCTCCCTTGAGGGCCTGTGAAGATGAGTGGTCTGCCACAATAGGCGGGACTGATAAAAGATGAGATCTTTTTAGCTTTTTTTTAATCTTTATTTTTTATTTTTTTATTTTTTTGTTTCATGTTTTTCTTTTACAAATGAGATCTATTTCTAAAAAGAAATGACTTTTTGGCAAAACGATCAGAAAATACTATCCACATTTCTTCTGTTAAAGGGGAAACCTTTTTCCTTTTCATTAAAAAAAAACAACTTTTTGAGCTTTTAAGTATATTATATTGTTAAAAGCTCATTATAAAGAACCCCATAGCGGTATTTTGATCCGTTCGCGTATTTCTGTGCAGTCCTCTAAAAACTTGCGCTCTTAAGTGCAGCCCCTCCACGAAAACACGCAGGTCCTCACGATCCACCTAATAAAGGCAGATGTATAGTATGTGCATCCATCTTTGAAAAAATTTGGATACTGTTTATTTTTGTTGGAGAAACGAAGAATGGTGTTTTTAACATGTTCCTGTGGCATTTTTCTGATGATAGAAGACATATGAAGAAAATTAAGATAAAAAAGATTTAATTTCTGAGTCTTTCTTTATGCAAATTGTTTTTAATCAAGAGCACATGGAAATATACCATCATTTGAGTTGTATAAATGACGCTGGGCGGGCCACAAGTCAAAGCTTTAAACAAGGGGAGTGGAAAGGGGGGCGGGGTTTTTGGACTCGCTCACAACTCAGAAGCAAATTTCTAATGAACTCCTGCCGCTCTAGAGAAACTATGTCCTAGGAAACAACACACGGTTTTGTATTTTGTCCAAAAACATCACAATTTAAAGACCACTGGGAACGTTTTTACAAAAGATGATCGAAGTTGGACTTTGATATGTAGAAACCCCAGAAATCACAATAATAAAATACATATCTACGTAATCTTCTCAGCAGGGCCCCTTTAGATTAGGATTTTAATTGGATTGAGTTATTAGAACAACTACTTCCACTTCCTGTTGCGTTTTGTCTGCAGAGCTCTACAGTTACACAGAGGAGCCAGAGTTCGCCTTAAACAGAGACTACTTTGAAGAGGATTTTAGGAGCCATGGTGAGTCATATGTGTGCGACTGACCTGTACTGCTGTCTTTCAGATCAAGTTTGACAGAGATTGGGGTCAGATCAGATCTTAATCTCTTGTCCAGAGCTTTTATCTGGCATATCAGAGCTGCAGTTGATATTGTGACCTGTTGATGCTGCTCTCAGTCACAGTGACCTTATCTTCTCTTCTAACAGCATATCTGCTTTGGACTACATAAAATACTTCAAAACAAGGCTTTTGACAGCAATTATTAGGTTAAAAATCCTTATAAATCCTTAAAATAGATGTATTAATTATGAGTCATGATTAATTAATTGCACAAATAGCATGGCAGCACTAATTGTATTATTAGTAGGTTATGGATAGCTGTAGCTATAGATAGAAAAATGTGAAAGTCAGTGTTATTTTTACATTTTATGTTTTTTTTTTTTTAATCTAATATCAGTACAACATTCCACTCGTCTGTTTGTTTGAAAAGGCAAACCTGAAGGTTGAAATCGCCCCATTATAAAAACAGTAGTATCATTACATGTTTTTGAAGGCGTTTGTCCCTTGAGTTCAACCACAGGTTTTTAACTAATGCCGTGAGGACTAACTTAAAAGTTCTGCTGCTTTAATCCCCTAGAAGTATGATCACCCTGACAGCTCTACTCACGTGATAGATGTGTGCTTCCTTAATATTCAACCACAGTTTGATCATGAGCTTTGTCACAATGATTACTTTAACAAGAGATTAGGCCTTTTTAATCCCTGCTGGGTAGAAATAATCTCCTTATTTTTATGCTAAGTCTTTTTCATTTCTAAGAAAATTGTTTATTCAATATATATATATATATATATATATATATATATATATATACATCAATCACTTGAGGAGTATTAAAGTCTGGTTTGGATGAGGGTTTTATTCCCATGATGGAGCCAGAATGGCCTCTTTACTCGCTGCTCTGTCATTACCGCGGTTCTGGTTAATGGACGATCGTTTCCTGCTTGACTTGTGCTCCTGCTGTTGTCAGACCCTCCTCTGATCTGTCTTTTCACACAGAAATCCAAAGTGGCGCCAAAATCCTAAAATTCCACGTCAGTCGCTACAATAAATTGCATTAATTATTAAACATGTCTCAAATACATTAGAGTTTCTGGGAGGATGACGCTAAAAATAGAAAGGCCTTCTGTCTGGGTCTCTTCAATAAAATACCATCCCTATCAGTGATGATGATGGTGATGATCATATTAGTCTGCTTAACATCTAGTTATGTCCCCTTAATCAAATGAAGTCTCCAAGAATAGAAGATGGTTTAAACAATCATCCTTTCGTAGACGAGACAGGCTTTTATTTTTACTTCTGTGTGTGTGGTGTTGTCATGGTGTGAAGTTTACTAAATGTTCCACTCATGTTTACCAGTAAACACCACCATCTTCTCTGTGGTTTCATCATCATATTAGTCACTTCTTAGAAGTGAGCTGTAATCCTCCAGCTATTTTAGAAGCAAAAGGCCTGGAGGCAACCTCATTGAGCCAACAGTTCGTCTGTCTAAAACAAGTAAATGCCAATATTTTAACCCGCTATGCGGCATCCAAAAGTATGCAGCTTGAATATATTATAAAGATATAAGACAAAGAAGCTTAACGTCGCTTTCTGTTTTGATTAAATAGATTTTTTAAATTTTTAAGTTTTTCTGTAGAATTTTAGGAATGTTTTAATACAGTTCAAGATCAGAAAGAACAATGGAGCTTCTTAATCCCAAACATTTTTCCTTAAATGGTGCATTTTCCTCTTATATTTTTATTAAAATAGTTTTGCTTGTTTTTTTTTTTAATTCACGCTTTTAGACATATTATTTCACAATATTTTGTCTGAATAAATTGTATTTTTCTCAGATCTAATGGTCAGTATGGGTAGAAAAGGTTTATATCTTATAATTATATCCGGTGTAATGACTCTACTCAAGTATTAATAAATTAGTTCAAAAGAATTGACTTTCAGGTTGAAGCACATTTGAAAATGAAAATTAGGAAAAACATAGTTTAACAAGTAACCACTAGTTATTGTTTTTTTTAACTAGTAAGTTAGTCTTTGTTTGATCCAATCTGAAAAAGTTCAACTTTACAAGAAAAATTAACATGAAGTCTGTTCTATAAAATTGATATTGACCTATTTTCTCATAAATTAAAAAATATAATAACTGAGGGACCCTGTGATTCCTTGAATCCATCCATCCTAATCCCTTTCTGAGTTCAGGGGTTGCTGGAGCCTATCTACTATCTAGCCACTGTTGGCAAGGCACATTTCATGTTTAACTTTCATAGACTGTGATTTTGGTATCCCTGCAGCTGGAGGCAGGAGGTGGACTGAGTTGACGGTGGACGAGCAGAGGGTTTATGTCATGAGGCTCCTGGACGCTCTGGAGGTGACGGACAGAGATAAGAGGCTGAAGGTGGCCAGGGCCATTCTCTACCTGGCTCAAGGTGTGTGAGGTCCCCCATGTTGAAAATCCCACAGCTTAAACCAAATCAATAGAGGTCTATAGTATTTAACACACCACTAAAATACATTTGATGGAAAAAAGAAAGATGCTACAGTATTTTAAAGAGCTGACAATTTCAATTTGGGCGCTAAAAATGTTCAAAAATAAGGTGAAAATTGTTCAAAAGTGCTAAAAAAGTTGATTTCACCTGCTTTCATAAAAGCGAAACAAACAAAAATATTCACCTGAGTATTGAACGACACCAAAAACGGGTTCTTCTATGAGAGAATCAAAGGGAACTAGAAAAAACAAGAACTATTGTGGTATTTGAAATGATCTAAATTAAGCTTTTTTTGTCATGTTGTTTAGATAAAAGCATAAAAATTTGGGGGGAACTGAACAAAATAACCAAGAAACAGTTTTTTTTCCTTTTTAATTCTCAGCTGTGTAACAAAAACAACACAAAGCATCTTGAGGAGACACTTTTTCCTTTTTTTTTCTTCCAGGAGTGTTTGATGAGTGCGACACAGAGGGAGATGTGCTCCACTGGTCCCGGCACAACATCTTCCTCCTCTACGACATGGGCATCTTCACCGCACTGCTGGAGCTGCTCACCATGGAAATAGAGTGAGCATGGGGAGAGAAAAAATATAAAAATATACCCAGCAGCATAAAACCATTTGAGAAAATGCCCAATCAGCTTGAAGTGGGTGCAACAAACCAGCACTGCAGCTGCTGCTGCTGGGATCCGTCAGCATCAGGACCTTCTATTGTTTCATAAGCTGCTGGGAGGCATCATGGCACAGTCTGGCACGTTGTCAGGCTGCACAACAAAAACAGGGCCATCAGGCAGATACGCACACACTGCGTCTAGCAGGGACAGAAAAAGCCTTTTGTGTCTCAGAGCCCCTTCATAACTCAGCACTCCATGGCAAAGATTTACACTCGCTTCTCCACTGGTTATATGGAAGAAGCTGGCTGGTGTTTTGTGCAATAATGCAGTATTATCTGTGTGTGTGTGTAGTAACAACCAGGCGTGCAGCAGTGCAGTGAGGAAGCCGGCCATTTCCCTCGCAGACAGCACAGAGCTCAGGTAAGTCCCATGAGCTCATCAGTCTCTCCTGCTTTGCTTTTTAGGAAACATCTGTATATGCCCAATAGAATTAATAATGTTTTTTCAAAATGACCAAAAAGTGAAAATATTTTACTCTTTGATGGCTCAGTAAGTGGAAAAACCGCCTCTTTTGGAGCAGAGAAATTAGAACCCACTGAATCCCTTTTGGGGTCACCCAGTTGCTGGAGCCTATCCCAGCTACTGCTGGGTAAAGGTCACACTCACTCACACATACTTACTATATTTTCAGGGCAGAAGTTGTAATTTTTCTGCAAAGTTTGACCGGGGGTGCAACAGGTAGGACTTTTGTGATTTCTTAAAGGGTAACCAAACAGGGAAGTTGGAGGCTGACTCCGCCCACAGCCGAAATTTGAAAATCCAGTCAGAGGGGCGGGGCTGGGGACTGTTATGACTGGAGCTGTAGATCATGACGGGACATTCAGAAACCCAGATGGTTTGACCAATTCAACTGTAATACCTCAATTCAACCTGTAGGGGGCAGCACACAGACGGTTTATGACTATATTTTCAAGAATTAAACAAGTTTTTTTTTAATTTATCAAAAATTTGGCAATGACTTAGTTACCCTTTAAAAACAAATATTAGCCACCACTAGAGGGCAGTGTGGTGTATCAGTATACAACACAGAGGAAGAAGCTAAGTGGCTAAGAAACTAAGCTAACATGTGTCCAAGTGACCACTTCAAATAAAAAGTCTATGTAAAAGCACGAAAATGCTCGTTTCAGGCTGCTGGGTTCAAAATTCTTGTGCTTGTATGTAGCTATGCAAGTTTTTAGGACTGTTTTCAGGGCTGAACGTGTTCAAAAATACACTAAAACATTTCTTTTGACATACTACTCTGACTTTTACCTGTAAACAGGTTCCTCATAGCTATGTAGAGATGACATGTCTCTAACTTTTGTGTTGACAGAGTTTTGCTGAGTATTATGTACCTGATGGTTGAGACCATTCGAGTCCAAACAGAAGATGACCGACCAGAGTGGAGAGCAGCCAGAGAGGCCTTCAAGACCGAATTAGGTGTGTGTCTTTAACAGTAGTTGTCTCCATCCATCAGAACTCCCAGTTCATTCTTGCTTTTCCCGTCAGGCTCACCTCTGTACAGCGGAGAGCCCTTTGCGTTGCTCCTCTTCACCATGGTGACCAAGTTCTGCAGCATGAACGCGCCTCACTTCCCCATGAAGAAGGTTCTGCTGCTCCTGTGGAAGACATTACTGGTTAGTTCCTTACTAGTTAGTTCTCTGTAGATGATGACATGCAGCCTTTTTGGCTGTTTGGCCAGTCAGTGGCATTCAACCCTTCAAGCGCTGGAAGCTCCGCTCTAATGCTAGCGGAGCAGCGATTATTGATGACGTCATCAAACAAAAGTAACGTCTGAAGAGTTATGATAGTTCAAAGATTGTGTGTTATCTTTCTGTCACCTAGCTCTACCTCTTTGCAAAACAACTGTAAACGACTGTGCTTTCTAGTTTACGTTGGGGGGGTTCCAGGAGCTGCAGGAGATGAAGGTGCGATGCCGGGAACGTCTTAATCTGCCCCCGCTCCCAGAGGACAGCATCAAGGTGGTCCGAGCCATGAGGGCGGCCTCGCCGCCGGCCTCCGCCATGGAGCTGATTGAGCAGCAGCAGCAGCAGAAGAGAGGCCGCCGCAGCCGCAGGGTACAAACGTCCAGCACACACGCCAAACGCACACAAACACCGAGCCAGGGTGTGTTCACACTTGTGGTTTAGCCATAAAATGTAATGTGTTCTACTCTGTTTTATGTTATAAACTGTAAAAAAAAGTCAATTTGCTAGATTTTTTTGTCTTGTAAAATGGTAATGATGTATATAGGAATGAATGGAGCGTTGGAGAGATTTATTTTGTGCTCATTTTCATTTCCCGGGCAGGAAATGACATAGAACCACAAAAAAGTGATTCAGTCACAGTATAAAGATGTTTATTAATGTTATAAAGTTACTCTTATTGTTTTATTTTATTTGTTTTGAGTAAACAGGGGGCTCAACAACCAAACAACATAGTCGGGAAACTGACTCGGCTCCATTTACTTTCATTTTTAAACGTGTTTCAATCCGGAAGTTTTTAAGTTCCCACTTCAGTTAATTTTTAACCATTTTTGTTTAATTTTAGGGAGATTTTTTTTTTTAATTACTTAGTGGAGTGAACACAGGGCTAAAATGTTTGATGTTGTACAACAGAAGAACATGACAAACCACATTAAGAAATGATAAATTTGACACTTGTATTGATCTGTAAATCAACATTGTTCTCCGTTTAGAACTACAAGTTTTATGTCCAGAGTGTTGCCTTGAATAACTGGATGTCCTTGGGCTGAGCTGGCTTCACATTTCACTCAAACTGCTCCTAAATTAAACAGATACTATTTCATAATATCCACATGACACCTCAATCACATGACGTATCAAGCTAAAGTAAAATCAGTTTTTTTATTATTTTCCTGGTATCTGTTGGTTTTTTTTGTTTGTTTTTTGTGAGAGAAAGAAAAAGATAAAGATCAACAGCTGGCCTGCAGTCTTACTCAGAGGGTTTCACGACTGTCGCGACGCGTCACTACCAGCTATTTGTGATGAGTGTTGCCCACCACACAAACCTGCCTAGTTCATCGGAGTGACCACGCCCACCTCCAACTGGTTTTGATTTATTTATCCCCTCATCTCAGTTTATGTTTCTGAAGAAGACAAGAGCAGCGACAAAGAAGCTAACCACTCCTTATAGCAAAAACAATGCAAAGAGGCATGAAGAAACAACAATTTAAGTCATGTGACGTCATTCATTTTTTAAAAATAATTCGCATTTATTAAATTTAGATTAGTTAAATTTATAAATTAATGGCTGAGGTGCTCATAGATGATAAACTATAAAGATTTTTACATCCCTGTTGACCTGGAGACGTCTTCTTTAATTAACTCTACCTCCACAGATTTTATATGCAAAGCAAAACTTTGGTAAAATGTTTGATCTTTTATGAGATCAAGCATAT
>NC_050534.1:8402401-8421521 GCF_002922805.2 Oryzias melastigma
TTTGAATTTCTGTTGAAAGCACTGTTGAAAATTAGCAAAAATTCTGTTGTGGCTTTGAGTAACTCTTGGTGCATCTATATATATATATCCATTTGTTTAATTAGTTTAAATAAATCATTTTTGTTATTTGCAACTTTAATTTGTTATATCTGCAAAATATAAAGCAACCTTCACCACGTGCTGCTGCATTTCACTCTAACCCTTTGCTGCTTTGGCTTCTCTAACAAAAACAGTGAAATAATATTCCCATTGCAACTTAACTAGAAGACTGTAGTGCTCATCCTGCTTTGTGAGTTAAGAAACACCGGCACGACCTCGCCCGCTAACTTCCCTCTGGTTTCTTATTGCCCCTCTTCCTTCTGTTCCCACAGAGTGCCTTTGTTGATAGCTTGGAAGGAGACAGTCCCTTTCTCAAGAAGCAGGTCTTTACCCACAAATTCCCACTTTTCCTCTTGCATTTTCCTCTCTGCACCAGGCTGGATTTTTGCACTCTTCTCCCACATCCCCGAAATTCCACAGTGCCTCTCTTTCTCTCTCCTCTTCCTGTCTCTTTGTCTTTTTTATTTCTTTTTTTTCTTTTTTTTTCCCTTGGCACCTTCATTAGGTCAGGTTTAGTGTCCTGTTAACTACACAATAATGAGGTACACCTGCAAGGAGTCAGTTACATTTCTCCTGAAACTTTATTGTAGTTTCCAGAGTTTATTATGGATGGTCCTAAATTGGTTTAACCCTATATGTGTCATATTTGATACACAGATTTTCAAAACCCCTATCTAATTAGCATGATCAAAACATTCCTTAAAAAGACATTGGATATTATTTTTTCTGCCCTGTAGTTCATCATCATTCCACTAGGGGCAGTAGAAGGGCTTTTCCTGCTCATTTCAAAATGGCTGCCTCCATGAAATCTCAAAAAGTGTGTGTTATTTAGGTGTTGCCGGTGACATCTCTTTAAAGACCCATTCTAATGAAAATAGAAAATAGTTTTTGTGTTTTTTACATGTTTTTGTAGCAGTTTTCTCATAATAGAGAACCTATTTTAAAAAAAATAGGATTAAAACTACGTTTTTGAGAATTTCTTAATTCAATTATTGTTGGATCAGAAAACCGGATGCTCGAAAAACCTGGAACTAGTGACACAACTGCTGACTGGGCATGCCAAAGTCTCTTTTACCACCACGCTCCTCCGCCCCCTCGCATGCATTCATTTTCCTCGTCTGAACTGCCTTCTGGCTCAAAACTGTACGGCTTGGTTGATGTAATATTTCCTGCCATTATTTTTACACTACTAATATTAGCTTGGGGCACGTAGAGAAAGCCCCCAGTGACGGTGAGGGGAAGGGGGCGGGGTTCCTCCGAGCCAACAGTCCCGTCCACAAAAATGCATCTTAAAAAACAGCAAAGGCTTTTTGATTTTAGTTAAAAAAAAATGCACAGTCATAATTAAAAGACTTTTGGAAACAATTTTACAACAGAAAAAAAATATAGTTAGAGAGAGACTTTGAAAAAAAAATAAGGAAATCAATGATAACTAGATATATGGCATTACCTGCAATGAATGCTAGTTTGAACGCTTCAAGTTGAAGATGCTGAAATTTATAGCTAGCAAAAAAAGGCTGAAGCTAATAGCTAAAAATGCTGAAAATGATAGCTAGCTAAATATCTGAAGCATGCTAAAATATTAGCTTAATGCCAAATTAGCCAAAAAAGGTGAAATGTCTGATTTTGCCAAATTAGCTTGCATATTGTTAGAATATTAGCTAAACTCCAAGTTAGCCTAAAAAAATCCAAAAATGTCTAAGTTAGCAAAACAATTAGCATAATGCTAAAATATTTGCTAAATTTCAAACTATCCTACAAAGAAACTGTAAAAAAATCACATTTTGCCAATATTTTAGAATTTTGTCTAAATTTGCCAAAAACAACTAGCATGTTGCTAAAATAAAAGCGAATTCCAAATTACCTTAGAAACCCATTAATTATTGAACATTTTAAAGTTTGAATGGTGTTTCTATCTGAAAGTGCACAAAGTTTTTGAGAGATTTGAGCAATTTCTCATTAATTTCTTTTGTGGGATATTTTGGTTAATACTTCAAAAACCACAAAGCTTGCGAACACCAAAAGAACAAGCAGTAAGGATTGAGGTTTTGCCTGCCAAAAGAGGTACAGAAAGGAGGAGGAGAAGAATCACAATGGTGTGAATGCTACTCAACATTCACACAATAATAATAATTTAAAAAAATGACAAGCCCCTCATGGTGAATTAGATTCATTTTCAAATGAGCTTCAATCCGGAAGTTAAAGGCTTTGACTGGAATACATCAAATAGATTAAAACCACATTAGAGATTGCTGTTATTTCCTGGCTGTATATCTGGACTAAACAAAAAAAAATATATGTATCTCTTTTTTTATTTTTAGTAAATATTTGACCTATCTAAATGAGATTACTTGCCTTTTTCCCTCTCCCCTCACAATCATATCCACCCTACTCCCTTTCTCTCCTGTCTTCTGTTATCTCCTCTCTTCTTCACTGTGGAGTGCCCAGCAATGGGTGACGGGGTTTGAGGGACAGGACTGACTTGCTGGCTGTTCTCATTAGAAGTGGTATTTTCTCTGTCCCATAAAGGCGGCATTTCCCTCGTAGTCTTCATCACATTTCCACCAGGTTTGGCCTCAAATATTCACCTTGCACCGTAGAGTCTGGACGAGGGGTCGCTGTTTTGAAACACATTCATTTGACAGCTGGACTGAATCATCGAAGGTGTAACGTTTGGGGTTCTGTTGACCTCAGTTTTGAATGAATGTGGTTGAAAGCGGTCACCCTGAGGGAAACCAAAAAAAAAAAAGAAAGCTCTAGCTTTTCTCCCATGTAGCAAAGAATGGCTTTTCCATGAAGAATGGCTCACGACACTGTTTCACACGCTCCCCTCTTCTCACAGTCATGCGATGGCCGCTCTCGTTAGCCCTGTCACAGACACACAGCACATTGACTGCAGTAGATAAGCTAATGACCAGAAGCTTACCCATGCCTGATGCTTGCACTCTCTCCACAACCATTCATCGGTCATTGAAGTGATTCCAGGAACCTGTTTGTGTGAATGCGTAGTTATTCTGCACTTGGAATGAGATTTCTGCAGATAACACAAAGAGATCTTGTTATGTTTGTGCCTGTTTTTTAAATTTATTTTTGAATTGCGGATGTTTGGTAAGTTGGGTTAGACGTGTGATAATGAAAAATGTTTTGTTCTGTTTTCAACATAATGTAAGGGGTTTGTGAAGAGAAAGTTACCTATTAGGAGTATTTGACTCATTCATCCAGGATGGATCCATAGCAGAAAATATTTGTAAAAAGTCTGGACTTTATGGAAATGAAATGGACTTGTGCATATAGTTAGTTTCAAGCTGTTGTAATTTTAAATTGTGCATGTGTATTTTGTATTTTTTTTATTTAATAATGTTTGCTCAAAATGCATTGTATGAGTTACAAATCACGCACAAATCCAAAGTTGCGCACACATCAAGAATTATGGACCTGCAAATTGGAGTGAGTCTATTTTCTCTCCATAGTTTTAGAATTTTATAGGAGTTCTCTAAAGTATATTTTTATCTATTGTAAAATTGTTCAGTCCTACGTTGATATCCCAGCATTCCTTTTGTTTACAGTGGTTTATGTTGGTGTAGCCAAAAAGAAAAAAAAACTGCGAGCAATGTTAGAGCTATCACGTTTTGAGCCAGATGGAAGCTGAAATAATGAATCTATTTGTCTGCAAGTGGATGCATCAGAATTAGAAGACTTTGTGGCTGCATCACAAACTTGAGCCTCATCCATCACGATTTGAAAAAAGAAATACTCAGAAACACAGTTTTAATCTTAAATTCTTTCATATCTGTCCTGTATCATGAGAAAAATGCTTCAAGAACACAGTAAAAACACAATTTTCATTGGAGTGGGTCTTAACACCTGAAGAAGCTAATCAGGCACGATTGTTCCTGGTCGTCTGGCTTCATCCGAAGATGAAAAAGTCCCATGACGACTCGAAACAACAAAGCTTTTAATGAACATCTAGATCTATGTGACCCAAAACCACTGAGGTTTGGTTTCAGTATCAAGACCAGTTCCTCTATCTAAACCTATACAAGAGAAGTGATGAAGCTTCTTGGATAAGAGGTGAAACACTTTCAACTCTAAAGAATGAACTTTTCAAAGTTTCTTCTGTTTTAACAGTTAAACGCAATCTTAACATTTTTAAGTTTGTGTGAAAAGAATAAACCACCAAGGATGGAGTTGACCCCTTAGCCCATCGGCGAGTTCAGCGTTTCTCCAACAAAAGACGGAGAACAACAATGTATGGAAATGTCAAGTCTAAGATGATTGGTGACGAGTTTAGGACCCAGGGGAGCACTTTTGTCCACACTCTGGAGGATCATTGATAATCTGAGAACTGGACTGATTGACCCCGCCCCCGTTCCAAACAGGAAGTACCTGCTGGCTCCAAGAATCCAATTGAGAAATAACTATTACTGAATGTTATTTAAAGTGGGTGTAACCTTCTGACAAACTCACTCCTGATTGGTGAGAGTGGTTGCCGTAGAAACGTTAACACAGCCATTTTCTATGGGGGTTGTCCAGTGTTCAGATACAGTTAATAGTAGAGACTAGAAATGGTGAAATATGACAAAGAAGAGGAGATTTCTGATTGGATAGGAATAGGTGAAATCCTATTGGTCCAGAGCAGCAGGGAGGAGAAAGAATCAAGTATGGTAAAGCAGAATCAGGATGTTATCCCACAAAGCTGAAAATTGGGAGTTTTCTAAAGTACCGTCTTAAACAAATGCACCTCATTTTTATTCATTATATTTTGTCTCTTAAAAAATAATTAGAAATTTTCACACTTTTCTGTTTGTTTTCTGATTTTTTTGGGTCATGTTTCAGATATATTTAGTCTCGGCTCCAATCAATTTTTAATCAATTTCATGTAATGATTTCATATGATTTTTTTTCTTTTGTAATTTTTGCTTGATTTTGAAATAAAAAACACTTTTTTTGCTGAGAATGACCCCTATTTCCCCCCCACCCTGGTTTATTCTGCACCCCGCAGCCTCTGGTCAAGCAGGACAGCTTGGACACGTACAACGAGCGGGATCCCTTCAAGAACGACGATGCTCGCGACGAGGAGGACGACCCAGAGGACACGGACAGCGGCATTGAGGGGGAAGTGGACCCGCTGGACCGGGACGTCATCATCCAGCCTCCTCCCCCTCCCCCACCACTGAAACCCCCAACAGAGAGGGTTAACTTCCCTAAAGGTCTTCCCTGGGCCCCCAAAGTCAGGTAAATGTGCTCCATCGTTTTCTTCTATTGACATTTTTTTAAAAAGTATATAGATGGTGGAGGCGTTAGGATGGTCGCATGTCATCAGATTAAAGAAGAACTGCAGGAAGTATGACTTAGTTAACCCTTTAACATCGGAGACGTCGCCAGTGACTTATTTGAAGAGTTACGATGGCTGAAAGAATGTCGGCACTGGGGGAATGTCTAAGGGTTAACACTGTCAAAACAATAGTTGCTAAGGAACAAAAAGCTAAACTTAGTTACTCAAAGGGGCATAGAAATGTATAAATATGTTCATTTGTTCCCAACATGGGAAAGGTATTCTGGTTGCTTTGGGTCTGAGATGAGTATCAAGATTAAATTAATTACATATAAATTATTTCAATGGAGTTGTTTGATCCAAAAGGAGCTTTTCAGAATCCTCCAGTTTTAGGTGAACTCCACCGGCTCCCAATTTATTCAATAAACCGTGCATCCACTCATCCATCCATTCATCTATCATTCTGTCCATTCATCCACCAATCCATCCATCTATTAGTTAACTAGTTGCTTAGTTTGTTCATTTATTCATCTATCTATTCACTCAATAATCCATTAAACCATCTATCCATTCATCCAACAATTCATTCATTCATTAACCCACCCATCCATTCATTCATCCATGTATCCATTTATCCATCCCTCTATTATTTCATTCATCCCTTATCAATCATTCATTCATTTTTCCTTTGTTTATGCAGCCTTTCATTCGTCCCTCTGCCCATCCATTCATTCATTCATTCATCAATCATTCATTTATTTATTTATTCATTCACTCATTTGTACATCGCTCTGTCTATCTATTCATTCATTCTTGGTTAATTAATTCATCCATCCATTTATTCATTAATTGATTTGTTAGTTAATTTAGATATTGATTCATTCATTCCTCCATTCCTCTGTCTATCCATTCAGTCATTCATTCATTTATTCATCCGTCTGTATCCATTCATTTTTTCACTCTTGAATAATTAATTCATCCATGCATCCTTTATTCATTCATTTCTCCATCCCTCTGTTTATCTATTCACTCATCCATCCATCAGCCATTCATTCATTCGTTCATTCGTCTATCTATGTCGACGTAATTCTGTAATTTTTTTCTAGTTCTATCCTGATGTCTTTTAAAGAAATGTTGTTCTGCATTGTGCATTACTTCTTGAAATAGAAGTAAATAAATAAACTTTACTTATTTAATTATCTACATGTTTAGGTTTATGAGTTGTTACACTGTGGCTTCAGAAAGGTTTATGATGAGGGTGGCTGCTGGTGAAAGTATTTATTCAATCACTAATGCATCTAAAGTTGGACCTTTTTGCCACGACTTATCATCAGACTTATATCAGGTGGCTCTTATTTTTTAATTCTGTGACACCATTTTAAAAGTTTTTAATCAAATTTATAAGGAAAAAGAAGAAAAAAAGAGCCTCTTTTATCCAACAGTGTGTGTGTTTAAGTCTGCAGAGGTATGAATAATGCATCTAAGAGAGGACTATGCTTTAAGCATTTCTTTTGTCTCTTTTGTGCTCATTATTTTTGTGTTGTGGCTCAAACAAATGTAAGAAACTCCGTTTGAGGTCCTGATTTGTTGGCGTTTCTGCAGGGAGAAAGACATCGAACACTTCCTGGAGACCAGCAGAAACAAGTTCATCGGTTTTACTCTGGGGAAGTAGGTGCTGCGTTCAGGACTGTCCTTTCATTTCTGGCTTTGATGTAACCGCCTGTCGTTCCTTACAGTGACACGGAGACTCTGGTGGGCTTGCCCAGACCCATCCATGAGAGCGTCAAGACCTTAAAGCAGGTGAGATCCTCCTTTTTTTTTGTTTTTCTTCATCACTGATTCCTAATCAATACTGTTGAATCCCCCTAAAGTTGTTCTTAAAAACAAATCGATGCCTCCTAGAGAGAGAAAGCTGCCCCTCTGGGTGTCACTGTAGTGCTAATTAACACTTGATGTCGATACTTTTCTTGCAGCACAAGTATGTGTCTATCGCTGAGGTTCAGATCAAGAGAGAAGAGGAGCTGCAGCAGTGTCCCCTCACTCTGGTCTGACATCCTTCTGAAAGTCAGTGGAGCTTTGATTGTTGGAGGAGACGTGGCGGTGCAGCGATGTGCTCTGTGTTTACAGGGCGAGGAGGAGGTGGAGGAGACACCAGCCGAAATACTATACGTGGGAATGCTTCCTAACTTGTCACAGTACGTGGTGAGTGGTGCAGAATCTGAGCGAACCGCAAGAGTTGAGTAGGGGCGTGTGATGGCAAGAGTGTGGCGGTACGATATGTATAAACGATACATAACTCCAGATACGATGCGTATCCCGATACATGTCTGACGATACGATGTGTATCGTGATATACAATAATCATTTTCTCTATCAAATGCTGTGTTTTGTTATTTATAGCTTTAAATGCCATAACATTAAGAAATATTTAGATATCAGCATTTTTCGGACTTTATTGTTTTGCCAAAAAGTAAATTGAATCCTTTATGTATCGAATCGTGTGAGAGGGAAAGATACACACCCCTACTTTAAGTCGACTTCTCATCGTATCTTCAGTTTTGATATTCTGTCAACTTCTGATGGACGCTTTGCTCGTCAGATCGCCCTCCTGAAGCTGCTCCTGGCTGCAGCTCCAACCTCCAAAGCCAAAACAGACTCCATCAACATCCTGGCTGATGTGTTGCCTGAAGAGATGCCGTAAGTGGACTGTTTTTAAATCAACATCTCCTTAAAGATTAAAAATTGTGTTTTTAATATGTTTTTGTGGCATTTTTTTTTTTTTTTTATGATGGAGGACATATATGAAGAAAATTAAGCTTAAAAACAAATTTTTTAGTATTTCTTTATTCAAGTCGTTGTGAATCAGGAGCAGACGAAAAAATGCAGTTTAAAAAAGATCGTATTTGTGATGTAGTAATATGCTGGGCGGGGCCACAAACTCCATTCTGATGCATCCACTCGTAGACAACTAGATTTAGGTGGATCTTTGCTTTCCTCATCTGAGCTGGCACCTGTCGCAGAACAGATGGGGGGCGGGAAGGGGGGCGGGTTGCTCCGTCCTAACGGTCCAGCCCACAACTCGGATGCAAATTTATGATGGATTAATTTTGCTCTGCAGAAACTACATCCCAGAAAACGACGCATTTTTTCTGATTTTCCCTAAAAACATCCTTGAACAACTGAAGTACAAACAAAGTGCACTCGTTTGTCCCCCTCAGTATCACCGTCCTTCAGAGTATGAAGCTGGGGATTGACGTCAATCGTCACAAGGAAATCATCGTGAAGGCCATCTCCGCTCTGTTGCTGCTGCTCCTCAAACACTTCAAACTCAACCACATCTACCAGGTTCCTCCAGTTTTTTTCCCCACCCTTTTTATTCCTCCTCTTTACTTTCTTTTAGCTTCTCCTTCCACTTTTAAACCCTTCTTTTTTGGTTCAGTCAGTTCTGGGAAAGACGTAAGAGAAGGAAACTGCTGCACTGTGATTCAATCGGCTGCTGGCAGCGCCCTCTGCTGCAACAAAGGGGGATTACATGCAGTAAAGTTCCAATAATAGAAACAAAAAGAAAATTTGACTTCCTATTTTTTTTGCCGCTCCGTTCCGTAAATATATATATATATATTTTAAATAATTTATTTTGACACCTATGTAGTGCAGCCTATGAATTAAAATAAATATAAATTTTAAGGATTTGCTTGGAAAATGACATCCGGGTTTAATCTTTCTAAAGCTTCTGCGATGAGGTGACGGATTTGTGCTTTTGATTCATGAAAAACAAGAATAACGATGCCTCCGGACCTTTTTTCCCCCACACAAAACCTCATTATTTACACAGGATTATCACCCGAAGGATTTATTTCATATTCCATTCATTATCAGAATAGTTCTGTAGACGACGTATTTAAAGCTTCAAGACTTTAATTTATTGCTGTTTTGGGTCATCTTCCCCTCTGCCTCGTCTGTTTTTTTTTTCTAGTTTGAGATTGTCTCTCAGCACCTGGTGTTTGCCAACTGCATCCCGCTCATCCTCAAGTTCTTCAACCAGAACATCATGTCCTACATCAGCGCCAAAAACAGGTAGTCTGTCTAAGCACTGAGATTTGCTGCTGATTTGCTGAAAATATTCCAGTTTCAATTCAAATGTGATCTTTCAGCAGCCAAAACTTCTAACCACGACCATATTTTATGGGCTAAAAAGTCTCAACATCATAAAATTTAAACAATAATAACAAAGTAGAAAAAAGAATCATAAATAAGTTGCACCTTGGTGTGGATGCTTCTGAACAACTTCGCCGAACTCTGTGCCAAACTGACCATTGCTGCTGCGTCTTCTTCTGCATTGCTGTCAGTAGCAAACACAGACACACAGACCTACAGTGCCCTCTAGGGGTTTTTAGTGGAAAAATACACATGTGAGCCTTTTTTTGTGGTAAAATCACATTTAAGCCACACCCCCAGCCAAAACGGTGCAAACAATTTGACTTGAAAAAAATGGTATTAGTTTATTTATTTATTCTATAAATATTTTTTTTAGATTTCTGAACTGCAGTAGGAGGTGAAAGAGCTGCTGTTTCTAAGCAGGCCTGCAGGGGGCAGCATAGCAGAGATCATTGAGGAAAAAAGCAGCTCTGCTCACAGGGAAACACTTTTTTCTGGAAGAGTTCTTCTTTTTTGGAAAATAAAAATCTTAATTAGTTAAGACCTGAAAATGGAACACTTTCCAAGAAAAGGTTTTTGACTTACTTGTTTTCTTTCATCTTCATCTGGCATAAGAAAAGAGGAAACCAACCTTTTTGAAAGGAGAGCTCATCATCAAGTCCCACAGTTCTTGGCTAACATTTATAAATAAAGCTAAGAAGCTCTGATGCATCAAAGAAATGCTGACCAACCAGCTTTACATGGTAAATCCATGTATTTCTTTTAGATTTTTTTTACCTTTTTGATGCAAAAACACATAATTCAGGGGGGACGTCATGTTTTCTCAGTATTGCGTCAAATAGCTGCGAGAAAAACCTTAAATTGCATAGATCTACATTTTCTGTTTCCATTTGGAACCTTTCCTGTCTTCTATTCTTTGATCTTTAACAACCACCAATGGGATCAAAGAAAAGAACAAAGGCAAAGGAGATCAAAGGTATTTTTTTATACACAAGTATCTATGGGAAACACCTGCATTACTAGTTTCAGATGAGTTGAAAGATCAGAGCAACTGCAGCCATAAAAGTTCACCAAGTAACCACTAGGTGGCTTCTTACACAGGAAACTGGTTCCCCATTCACTTAAATGGAAAACAGGGTAACTTCAAAGCACAAATAAACATAAATATAGTCTAGTTCCCACATTTTTAAGACTCTTTGGTTACATTTTACTTCTAAGTCAGGTTTTTGAGGTGAAATATTTGGAACTTTTTTGTTTTGATTTTGAAATGAAACTGGGGTGTGGCTTTTAGATTGACAGGCAAGTGTTCTCTTTTATAGACTGGTCTTTGGTTTTAACGCCTCTTATTTTTGACAACACATATTTATGTTTTAAAGAAAGCTTAGTGGTCACAGATATTGTTATAGCTAAGATGGAGAAAACCATCAAGCTACAACTGGGATCAATTCAGCCCAATTAAACGCCAAACAGACGTCCGTCTTCTCTGCATGTCAAAATTTAGTTTTCTTCTTGCATTCCCAAAAGTTGTGAAGTCCTTTATGCGATGCGTCTTTCTTTCCTTTGTGTGTTTTTTTTGTGTTGTCACTGTAGTATTTGTGTACTGGACTTTCCTCATTGTGTCGTCCATGAGATGCCAGAGCTCACAGCTGAGAGCCTGGTGAGTCCTGACTCTGTCAGATTTTTCCATCTGTCTGATAGATTCTCACAGGTGAAGGTCAGTCGTTATCGTTTCTTCTATGCTAAAAATCCCACGTCGTTTTCTGCACGTGTTTTTTTCAGGAAGCGGGAGACAGCAACCAGTTCTGCTGGAGGAACCTTTTCTCTTGTATTAACCTGCTGAGGATCCTTAACAAGCTGACAAAGTGGAAACACTCCAGGACTATGGTGTGTGAGACCAAACTAAAACGCATTTTCTTATATTAGAATGGATCACATGATTAAATTACTTTAGCAAGAAGCTTTATTGAGTTCGATATCAATTTTAATCCTTTGCCTTTTTTTTTCTAAAACCAAATTTCCATTTTTTGTTGTTTAATTTAAGTAAATATGACTCCTTTTGGAAATGTATCACTCAAAATGCATCTAAGTGTGTTATTTTATGGTAGCTAAATAAAACTGACAGTCATCTGCATAACTAGGTTATAAACCATTATTAGCATCTGGCACGGAGGAAAAAAATGCGTTCAATAATGGTGCTTTTATTTAAAAAAAAAACAGTTATTGGCCTCATTGACTGTATATGCAATCTGGACAGAGTGAGTGAGAAATGACTTGCTTGCGGCTCCATCAAAATGAATCACTTTTTTTGCAATCCGGATGCCAAAATGGCAACTGAATTGACTTCATTTGGTTGGAGTTTGAAGTTAGTCATTTTCTATGGGTGATGTCACACTCACTCACTCCAGTTCTCATATACAGTCAACTGACCAAACAGCCCGTGTGAATGCCTCTTCAATGTGGTCAGTCCAGCTGGGGATTGTCATGGTGACTCCTGTAGATCCATCATCACTAATGGAAACTACAGTATATAACCTTACATAACCCCAGCTGTGCAGTGACTATGGTAACAAAGGCCAGGCACCCTCTGTTGAGATTCAACAAGTTAGTCTCAGTACTGTCATTTGTTTTGGTGCTCAGTTAAAGCTTTTTGTTTGTTTCTAGAAAGTTATTCAATCAAATCTGCTTTTATAATTTTCCTAGTAAAATCAAGGTTAAAAATATTGTGGTTAAACAGGAAGTGAAGGTTTACAAGGAGCTTCTACTCTGCAAACAGCCTCTTCTAAAACATCCATCAGTTATTTTTTGTTGCTTCTGCAGATGTTGGTTGTTTTCAAATCAGCCCCCATTTTGAAGAGGGCTCTGAAGGTGAAGCAGGCCATGATGCAGCTGTACGTTCTGAAGCTGCTGAAGATCCAGACCAAGTACCTGGGTCGCCAGTGGAGGAAGAGTAACATGAAGACTATGTCTGCCATCTATCAGAAAGTCCGCCACAGACTCAACGACGACTGGGCTTACGGGAACGGTAGGAGCCACAATCTGTGTGAAAAAATGACTGCAACAACGACAGTTTTGTTAACTTTGCAGCTGATTCAATGTTGTGATTGGTTGCATTTATCTTCATTTGGAAAAGGAAGAAAAGATGCATATTTGTGCTCGCTGTATGGCTTTATGAAAGATGAATACTGTATTTTCCACACTATAAAGTGCACTGGATATTAAGGCACGTCAATGAATGGTCTATTTCCATTCTTATGTCATATATGAGACGCACCAAACTACAAGGCAAATTAAGTGAGACAACATAGTCAGAGATAAATCTGTCAGACTCTTTCATTCGCATACAAAGCAACTCTAGAGCTTGTTTATCTCGTGCTACACGTTAGCCGCCTTAGCATATTCACAATACCTGTAACTCAAGCCAAGTCAGCTTTTTTTGTCAAATGTGCTGTACACGCATAATATAGAGCACAACTTGTTTGCAACACTTAAAAAAACAGACTCATACCGGTAAAAGAAACGTGACTTTGAGTATGCTAACTCCAATCTCGTCAGTAATAAGTAGAAAAACAAACTTATACTGCTAAAACAAAAGTGATTCTGACTACACCGACTGTCAATCTGTTAGTGACATGTAAAAAACAAACTTATACAATTAAAATGAACATTACTCTGACTACTCATACTCCCAATCTTATTATTAACACTTAAGAAAATTGAATCTTTCAAAACAAATGTTATTGTGACTACGCTAACTCCAAATCTTGTTATTAACACAAAGAAAACGAACTGAAACCCCTAAAACGAACGTTATTCTGGCTACGCTAATGCTCAATCTTGTTAGTAACACGTAAGAAAGTAACTTGATGCAGCTAAAACGAACGTTACTCTGACTATGCTAACTCTCAGTCTTGTTAATTATGCGTAAGAGAGAAAACTGATATCTCTAAAACGAACATTACTCTTTTTACGCTAACTCCCAACCTTATTAGTAACAATTAAAAAACAAACTAATACAGCTAAGACAAACGTTACTTAGAATATGCTAACTCTAAATCTTGTTAGTAATGGTTTAAAAAAACAAACTGATACCATTAAGACGAACGTTACTCTGACTACGCTAACTCCTAATCTTTGTAGTAAAAAAAATTCACAGTCCAACGCTACACGTTAGCATATTTACAACAACAGCAAACCAAACATTTTGACAGAGTGCAATGTACCTCAGTGCTTTACCATCAGTAAGCACAAGCAGAATCAATCCATATATGAGAATTAGTCCATACACACTATTATTTTTGACCAATTAAGGCTTTTAAGAGCAAAAAATAAAGTCGTAGAAAAAGCTGCTTCCGTTAGCAGTGGGCTAAGAAAACACTCTCTGCTGGAACAGATGGACTTATTGCTTGGAGCCTTAATTCATGATTTATTCTCATAAGACTCTTTACTATTTAATCATATCATCAGTCATTTAATGAGTGCGGTTTGATGAAAAGCAGACTGTTAAAATGATCTAAACTCATCTAGTATTCCGCAGCGTTCACAGACGAGCGTCTGAGAAGGTTATTAACTGCGGCGGCTCCCCTATGCACATCGGAGGCTGCAAAACTCAACAAAAGAATGATGATTCCTCAATATCTATGTGTTGAGTACAAGTCACTGGGACGTGTTGCCATAGCAACAGGGATCAGGGAGGTTTCAGGGTCACATCCTCTCATGGGGAAGCAAGACAGAGAAGGACAGATAGAAGCTTAAGGATGAAAGGGAAAAAAAAGAAAGGAGACTTTAGTTTAAACCCCCCCCTTTAATCCCAGATATCGACGCTCGGCCCTGGGACTTCCAGGCGGAGGAGTGCGCCCTACGCGAGAGCATCGAGAGATTTAGCAGCCGCCGCTACGACAGGAACAAGAACGGCGACTTCACGCCGGTGGACAACTGCCTGCAGAGCGTGCTGGGCCAGCGCGTGGAGCTGCCGGAGGACTTCCACTACAGCTACGAGATGTGGCTGGAGAGGGAGGTGTTCTCGCAGCCCATCCAGTGGGAGGGGCTTCTGCAGGACCCGAAACACTGAGAAACCTGACACTTAACGTGTGCTCTGTCTGTGCAGATGGGAACAAGGTTGGGGACTTTGCTTTGACACCACTTTTTACACAAATCTGTGCCTACGACTACTGTGAAGAAACTAAGCACAGAAGTAGCAGATCTAAAAAAAACAAACACATCTACACTTCCTCTGCCCTCCCTAAAAACCCACTCCCATCATCTTTTGATCAGTTTTTATAAGCGTTCTAATGTGGTCTTCTAATTACGATAATTAGCCAAAATAAAAAAAAATGTCGTTTTTTAGAAGCAAAACCTTCCCGTTACTGAGAGCTCCCTGTTTACATGCTTTTCTGCGAGCTCAGACAAGGAAAAACAACAAGTGGATGGATCAAAAAGGGGCGGAGCAAGGAGCTTAAGACCCGCCCAGTGTATTTTCTACATCACAAATACAATCTTTTTCAAACAACATTTTTCCTCTGCCCCGATTCACAATTTGAAGACATAATTATTCAAAACTTTGATTTTAAGATGATAAAAACACAAAAACATGCTAAAATTACACAATTTTTATCAGAGTGGGTCTTTAAAATGTTTAAAAAAGATAACAAGTAAAGTCTGTTTTATCTTTGTTCTGTAAGATGTCAGCACTTTTTCGATTCCTTAGTAGAGTTTAATACCCGGTCAACCTTTTCTGATGTTTTAAAGACAGATTGGATGGATTTTATAGACTTTTTTTCACTTAAAATATGCTAATGATATCACAAAAGATTGTTTTTCTTATGCATTTTCTAGCAAAAAGTCCGGCGGAATCACAGGGTTGGGAGCAAAAAAATGTGACTAGTAAGCATATTCTCCTACAACCTAGAAAAATATATATACTGTATACCAGCTCCAAATGTAGGATTTTTATGCAGATGATGTGGATTAAAGTTTGGGTGAGAAAAAATAAATTTGTTCCAAAAGTCAGAATTAATATTGTGGATGGTTCAACAAAAATAATATTGTTAAATGTTTATAACTTATTTAATGAAGAGGCTTTTAATTAGCTTTATACCAGTTATTGTTGGAATTTAATAAATGCACAAACTAAAGTATGGTGATAGATAAAGGAAGGAGGAACGGTAGCTTTGGAATGTAGTTTCCTATTGGACAGAATAACTCCTGAGTGTCATTTCTTTAATACGTTTGTGGACTTTTTACATTCACAAAACACTTAAAGGTGTTTAAAAAAGTAGATTGTCACGGGGAGCTTTCCTGTGGAGTCACTCGAGTGGGCGACCATCTGCCTGACAGCAGCACAAAGAAAAGGCACACAGTCATCCAATAAATGGTGCTGACTCTCCCGTTTCATCATCATCATCATCATCATCGTACTACCTAAAGCTCAGATCCAGCACAGAACAAAGCACAGAAAACCATCTCTACTTCACTTGTGTGTAAAAGTGTGCATGACCGCTTTTACTTCGACGTCTCCAAAAATGATCACAAATGGACTTTTATTGTGAAGATCTCTGTTGTACACCGCAAAGGATTGTGGGAGGATATCTTCAACAACTAGGGTAATATTTTTCCTCACTATTGCTCAGGTTATAACTGATAATATCACGTTTGAAAGCTTCCTTGCTGCTGATGGGAAAAAAAAAACATATTTCTTGTTATGATCTAATAAATAAAAATAGAATATTTACAACTGGTTTTGTCAAAAAAAAGTGTCAATTGTGCCAAATGAATTTTTTTTCATTGCTGCCAAATTAGAGTTACACAACTTTTTTTTTTTTCTTATCTAAAAATGTGCGATTGATGAAAACGTTCCGTTACTTGTGTCCGTATCGTATCTTCAGTGTAAATTATTTTTCAGAGCTGATGTGCAAAACTACAGATGTCACTCTTCCACCTTATTGTAAATACTCAGTACTGAACATATTCAGGGGTATGTGCAATTGCAGATCAATAGAGGCATTATATGATAGCGTGATCAATTACAGTATCAAAGATGATTATTAAACTGTTGTGAACATTTGACTCGTCTACATTTTTATTGAATCTTGTCCTATTAAAGGTTAAACTGAACGTGCGTCGACTTTAAACGCAACTTTTTGACTTAAGCCTGAAATTATTAATATTTTTTGTAAATTTTACTTTAAATTCCCACTTCGAAAATAGATCGAAAGATTTTCATAGCGTTCCAGTGGAATTTAATTATGATTATGTTTTTAGCCAAAATAAAAAAAAACAGCCCAGTCTCAGTAAAATGCGTACATATGCCACGATTTGGGAAATACCGTGTATAATATACGCCAAAACCGGTTTTTGCGTGCATATAAAACGCGCGGTCCTAAACGTGTGTTTTCCACGTTTGACACGCCCCCTGGTGGAGCCGTGAGCATCACAGACAGCCCCACAAACGAACAATTTGCTTTTCTAACCCTAACCATAACCTTAATCCTAACCTTAACCAGGAACGACGTCATTTAGAAAAGAGCCGGAGGATTTCTGACCACGTGATCAAAACGAAACCTAAAAAGTCGTGTACATTGTATGTTGGCGTAACCTATTCTCAATCATTGCGTATCATATCCACGCAAAAACCGTGTTTGGCGTATATTATACACGGTATTTCAGAGTGCAAAGTCGTGGAATATGTACGCATTTTACTGCGACCGGGTTGAAAAAAAATGTCATTTTTAGGACATAATTTCTGCAGAATGGCAGGAGTTTGCTAAAAATTTGCCTCTGAATTTTGGGCGGGATTGTTAGTGCTGAGTAAGCTCGTCTGTGATAACGTAGGGGTGTCAAACTCAATCACAAAGGGGGCTAAAATCCAAAACACACATTAGGTCATGAATAGGACAAACTTTTATTAATGTTTTAAACTTTAAAACCGTAAATTTTTAACATAATTATGAACTAGATATTTAGCATTACCTGCGATAATGCTAGTGTGAACGCTGCAAGCTGAATTTGGCTGCTGAAGATGCTGAAATTGATAGCTGAAAACGCTGAACCTGATAGCCCGCTAAAATATTAGCTAAGAGCCAAATCACCCTAAAAACGTTTAAGAAAAAAAAACCTAGGTTAGCCAAAACAGCTTGCATGTAGCTGACAAAATAGCTAAATTTCAAAACAGCCAAAAAAACAAAAAAAAGTCTAAATTAGCCAAAACAGCTAACATGTGGCTGAAATAATAACTTAACCCCAAAATATTTTAAAATATCTGAGTAAATGCCAAAAATAGTCCAAAAAGCTAGTAGAATGCCAATTTTTAAAACTGTAACTTTTTAACATAATTATGAATAATAAAAAAGCAGGAATATTATCCATCCATCCATCCATCTTCTTGACCGCTTCCTCCCTTTCGGGGTCGCGGGGGTGCCGGAGCCTATCCCGGCTATTGATGGGCGAAGGCGGGGTACACCCTGGACAGGTCGCCAGTCTGTCACAGGGCCTCAATCACACACACATTCACTCTCACATTCACACCTAGGGGCAATTTAGAGTCACCAATTAACCTATGAAGCATGTTTTTGGACGGTGGGAGGAAGCCGGAGTCCCCGGTGAAAACCCACGCATGCACGGGGAGAACATGCAAACTCCACACAGAAAGGTCCCAGCCGGGATTCGAACCGGGGCCTTCTCGCTGTGAGGCGAGAGCGCTAACCACTTGCGCCACCGTGCAGCCCTTGCAGGAATATTATTCTAGAATAATTCAACTTAAACCTTAAATAATTTTTAGTGTTTTACCCTCCATAAAAATATATTTGTCAAAATTGTTCAAGTTAGCAATAAGCACAAGATAACAACGGGCTATTAATAACAATAAAATAAAATGATCTGGGGGGCCGGTAATAATTACCCAGAGGCCCGGCTCCGGCCCCCAGGTCTTGACTTTGACACGTGCCCTAGCATAATATTAGCGGGACAACAAAAATGGCGAACAATATCAACGCTATCCAGCTGGACAGATTCCAGCTCAGACGAAAGGAAAGACGTACATGGATATAGTCGTCTGTAAGTGGATTCATCAGAAAGGGGTGGAGCTAGGAGTTTGTGGCCCGCCCACCTTCTATATCACAATCTTTTTTTAACTCAATTTTTTGTCTGCTTCTGATTCACAAAACTTTAATAAATAAATATGAATAAATAAGTATAATTTTAAGCTTAATTGTGTACACATTTGTCCTCCATCATCAGAAAAATGAACATGTTAAAAACATGATTTTCATTGGAGTGAATAATTAAGGTGCTTTTATTCAACCAGGAAGTTACTACTTGATTGAAAATGACACAAGCCAATGTACAACATGTACTATTGGGAAATTATAAGTAACTTTACATTTGAAAACAACTCAAATTTGCCAAAAGTATGAAACATTTCAGGCTTGACTGTATGATAAATGTGAAAAAATGCACCTTGAACTAATCTTGGACTATTAAATGAAGAAGATGCAGCAGAAAAAGGTGAGTTGGGCATAAATGCAGCACATTTTAAAATAATGTTCCTGGAGAATGAAGTAAAAGTGCTGTGTTCACCCAAAAAAAAAAAAAAAA